>NW_011364194.1:0-9312 GCF_000735185.1 Notothenia coriiceps | reverse complement strand
ACGACGTGCAGAAGAAGAGCCAAGGGGCTGTGGATCGGCGACGATGCCCAGCGTTCATGGTTGCGAATTCCGCCCTCGCTACGCTATCTAGAAGGTTCACCTCGGCCCTTAAGACTGAGCCCCTCGGTGGTGACGTGGTGCTCCACCCCATGTTTAGTGGTGAGCGCGGAGAAAGTGGGCAGCGACAGATCAGGAAACTCGGCCAAAGGTCTGAGAAAAATGTCCTCCCCCGACAGCGAGCCCGACAGCCCGTCGTACGCCGCGCTGCCGAGTGTGCACACGAGAGAAGAAAACGTTAAGGCATCCACTAAACGTTTATTTTTAATGTCCACCAACAGCCCATGAGCACACAAAAAGTCCGCCCCAAGAAGAGGAAAATAAATGTCCGCTGTTACAAACTCCCAGCTGAAACGCTGTCCACCGATGCACAAACACATAAGCCGTAATCCGTACGTGCGAATGGGTCCGCCGTTAGCCGTTGTTAGCCGTTGGCCGTGCCCGCCTCGAGTGATGTCTTCTCTCGACGCGGGAACCACACTCCGCTGCGCACCCGTGTCGCAGAGAAACAGGTTCCCTGAAACACTGTCTTTGACGAAAAGGAGCCTGCCCGTGCCGCCGACACTCAGAGCCACTACTGAGCGTCGGCACCCCCGTTTCCCGGAGGCTTGTAGCTGCATGGAGCGATGCACCTCCTTGCCATCGTCCCGAAACGTGCATGGTAGAAACACTCACCGGTATCTCCTCGCCGACTCGGCGCCGCCGTGTCCGGCCTCCGCCATGCTTTCTTGCCCGCCGAAGGGCCGCTGTGCGCCACAGCGTCTCCGCACCAGACTGTCGTGTAGCCAGGAAGAAACGGTCCGCTTCTCCGGCCAGCGCGCGGGGCTCCGTGATGGGTGTGTTGGCCAACGCTGTCTGGACCCGGGGAGGTAAGTGTTGAAGAAACATCTCCATGAACAAAATCTGGGTATCTTCCCCTCCTAGCAGGCTTAGCATCTTCTCCATTAACTGAGATGGCTTGCCATCTCCGAGGCCCTGAATGTCCATAATTTGGCGGGCTCTTTCTCTCGTCGATAAACCAAATGTCTTCAGGAGAAGAGCCTTGATAGCCTCGTACTTGCCGAGGCGTGGGGGTGCTGCGATGAAACCCACTAAGCTGGCTGAAGTAGAAACCCCCAGCGAAGCCACCACGTGGTAATATCTCAGTTCTTCGTCGTGGAGATGCTTGCAAGCGAAGTGAGCCTCTACGTGTGCAAACCATGCCTCCGCGGCATGCTCCCAAAACTCCGGCAGCTTAACGAAAATATCTCGTTCAGCCATGTTCAAAAAAATTTCGGAAACTATCTCGAAAAACGCAGGGTCACCAGTGTAGTGCCGGTAAGAAGGAGTCGGAGGCGGAGTATTTAAGATGGAATTCCACTCTTTATTTTCCATCAAGCCATAGAGATATCAAACATGTGCTCAGTGATGAGAGTCAAGTTAGAGTCCTTGCTAGCTCTAGCTTGGCAACCTAAATACTCGGTGTTACACTAAACAAGGTCCGTGTAGGAACTGTAACCCAAAAGTGAATTATGGTTAACTAGAGTCACCACAATAGTATATAAATCCATGCTCGTATAGAAATGCAAAACGGCATCAGTTTAGACGTAATTCTGTCCTTCTGCATACTGCATCATTTATGAGAAAACATTAACATAAGACAACATATTCAAGGTGGTTTTCAATATATTTATTTCTCCAAGTTACGTTTTTGTGTGCACGGAGGAGTCTCAAACAGGCGTTTGTTTAATCATTTTAAGATTGGCTTCAATCAATTTTTGCGAATGAATTATTCATATAATATGATACATGGGAGGTAACATTATATTTATGGTATTATTTTCACATATTTCTCTCCATTCTTCCTTCTGCTAACGGTGTTGCAGTTTCTCGTCGCTCCCGTTTTTGTGCGTACGGCGTACAGATGGGTCAGAGTTTGCGTGGAGGACCGAACATTTTCCCGTCAAGTTTTTTATAAATTGCAAACAGTGCTTAGAAACTGGCATACGCCATCTTTTGAGCGTATATCCCTTTATAAATGAGGCCCCTGGTCTTGTGGTAGGAAGTGCGACATTACTGTACAGTCGACACTGTGACCGCCAGGTGACAGACTCTAAGGCTGGAGAACTAAACACCCAGCAGCCAATAAGGAGAGGTGAGAAACAACAGTGACTTACTTTTTGGAAGTGTATAATACTCATGTCCCAGAGGTTTGCGAGAAGTGTGTCCAGTTACTTTAGAAGCCATATGTCCAATGCTCATCCTCTCTGCAGAAACCAACAGCTGAGAGTGGAGGTGTGAAAATAGAAATGCATGACTGGAGTGCCAGTAGAAAAAGAGAGGATACAAACTCTAGGGGGACACACAAACACAGTTCATTTGGCAGTGCCTTAGTGTGTGAACCAATAATATGTTCCGGACAAACTTTAACCATCTGCCTGTGATATTTTTTTTAATTCACATTCTCTTTAGTTCTTTCTTTAATAAAAAAAAAAGGATATATTCCAACCATGATGTAAGGAAAGTCTCCAAATACTTCAGTTAAACCAACATAACACAAGCCAACATCGAAAAATATTCGAAAATGTTATATACGATTGTGTTTATGCTTGTTTTTGCCCAATTGTTCTCCCTCTCAACTGCTGCTCTATCTCCCGGCTGCAGCTACTTTATGCAAACCACAGAAACCACACTCAATATTTTTGACAAATTGATTTAGCTTCAGCATGTATAGCAACCTGCATGGATTACCTCCTCAGCTCAATACTGTGCAGTAAATTAATTGCCTATTTAGGAGTAAAAACAGCATGTTGATTTACACTGATCATAAGGTCTCCGCATTTTTGGGATTTGGTTAGCAAATTGCTAATTAAATCAACCCTTTCCAATCCCAGTCCCCTCCACAGAACTCTGTGGTCAGCATTTTGTATTTGAGGGCATCTGTAGGCAGACAGCAAGGATGTCAGAGTGTAGTGTATGAGATAAGAAAATCCTATATTGTGGTAGTGGGTCTAAATTTAAAGAGTGGTTCATCATGTTGATTTCGAAAAGTACATTGGTGTGTTGGTAGAATGAGTGTTTAATTGGGTTAGGCTGATCTAGTTTCTTTCTGAGCGACAGGGTCTTTCTTCAATTGTTCACAAGGAGAAGAGAGCGTATGTGACTGCCTTGATAAAAAGCAGTGCACTAAAAATAAACTACCAATGTTATCAAAGGAAATTAAGCATAATGTGATGTATATACAAAATAAAATAGGTGATGGTAGGGAACAGACTGTCCTGTTTTAGAGAGTGGACACATTGTGTGGCAAGGCCGGAAAATGCCGTCTGACGAAATGTGTAACCTCGCTAGTTTTGCAAAGAAAATAAAACGTGTTTATATTCACTAAAGTTACGAGGCAAGACTCAAGTGTACCCAAATTAAGGCAATGGCTGTCATGACTCATCACATTCCCTCGACAAGAAGTGCTCTACTTGTTAACAATTCACTGAAAGCAAGACCCAAATCTAGTTTACCGCTCTTGACACAAGCGAAGCAGATCTTGTCACTACATACATGACTGTGCAGGTCTCAAGGCTGTAATAAAGCTGACTGATGCCAGATCGAAGTGGCCCAATGGTCATCAGACAGTACTGTCCACTCTGTTATGAAGATGTATTAAGATACTTAAACGTTAAGAGCTGTCCTTCACCAGCCAGTCCTCCCTGTGTCCTCCCTCTTTGTGATTCAGCGCATGTCAGGTACGCAAGCTGCCTCTGGCTCCTTTATTTCTTTTTAATGAAAGCTAACACAATTTGGAGTTCCCGTGTGATGGAGGCGAAGAGTTAAGAAAGGGAAAGGAGAGAAGGTTTTGTTCTCGCAGTAGTAGTTCTGCAGCCTAATAATCAGCGTGTCAATCACTAGCTTGTCCATGGGGGGAGGGAGTTCGATTTGTAATTGCAGGAGGTGAGGCGTGGCTTCTAACAATTCATTAAAATAAACTGAATCTAATGGCCGACATTTCTCAATCTGCTCCTCTCAAATGAACACAGAGACGTGCAGACTTCAAGAGCAGTAAACACAAACACGAGCCCAGACAGGAAAGTTAAAATCTTCTGGGCTTTGGCTCTGTTTAAACATGACAGGGCCATTATGGCTAGAGCAACAACATTTGGCATCTGGTACACAAAAGGGAGCAGTGGGCACAGCGGAGGGACAACAGCAATGAGAAGAAAATAATGACATGAAGCAAAAATGTGTTACTCTCAAAAGTCACATCGCTGATGTTTTTTTTTGCTATATGAAGTTTATATTCATAACTGATTAATATGCTTATCCTTTTCTCAATTCGGTAATTAAGAGTTTTGTTATTGACGTTTCTAAAGGGGATTCAGTTCACTGCAGCAACTGGCATTTATGCTGAAAAAAGACTGACACAATTATCAAATTATATGGATATATTGGAACCGATTAATTTCCTGACAAGCATTGATTGACTGTCAAAGCTTTCAGCCATAATATGAAGACTTCATCGATGACCTTTGAGAGTGCGAATTGCTCACCCATTCTTCTCCCAGATAAATGTCCTACTTTTCCCATCAATTTCGTTATGAAGTTTAATAGGCATTAATATAAATGACATATAATGAAATATTACTATGATTGTAAAATAAAAGACTCACATGTCCACCTTACTCAAAGACACATAGTGACAGCGGGAGGAAGCTATTTACTCATGTTAATTAAAAATAATATCAAAATAAAAAGCTACCCTCGTCTGTATGTCTATTTAAAAAAAAGGCTTGATTTATCCTCTCAAATCACACCCTTTCAAGGACTTCAAAGATCAGTGAAGATAACATACTGTTAAATATCTAATTCTCAAATGTGTTTTTCTTAATACTAACTGAGTCCCGTCACATAATATACTTTCTGACACACACCAACAACACACACACACAAACAAACAAATAGAGCCCTTGAGCATCTTTCACCTTCAAAGTCTACAGGATCATGAAACATGCCACCACATTCAATTTGTCTGCGGTTGCTAGAGAGCTCCCGCTGTGAGCAAGTGGGAGTAAGGCTTACTCCAAAAGACTGACAAGACAGCCTTACAACACCTACACAATGATGCAAGGCCTGTAAAGCAAACTTCTTAGGGCTGCTATCTGAACACAACAACATCGTCTTGTGTCTGAGTGACAATGCCAGCATGAGTGGAGTCAGATTTGAGGTAAACAATCTATGCTTTTCAGTGTTTGTTTCATCGGGCTTCACATTATGGTGGCTGCAGTGACATGTGTTACAGAGTCATGGTTTTAAGAAACGAATGTGGCAGGGAAGTTGCAGGAGAAGTCTAATAGATGTGCTGAGCCTTTGATGAGAATAGCACTCTGTGTTCGAGCCCCTGTGTGAAAATAGGTTAAAGATTCAAATTGTTTTCCCACAGTTGGTGAAATCATGTTTTAAGCATCAGTGAAATCGAGGGCTGTCATACTGAGTTTGCCCCAGCCATCTGCTGAGGGAGGTGACATGAGTCTCAGAGGGTCTTTCCGCGAAACAGAGGAAGCAAGCATCAATGAGGGGAATGGAAACCCCAAGCTTGTTCTAGGCTGATTAGCATACTGTGCAGTGTGCCAGGGAAAGAAGAAAGCCACAATTCTCATATAAATAGTCCATAAAGATTCTCGTTAGATTAGATTCCCACTGCTTAGCATTGTTATATCTCCATTTCCCACTGCAAGTATTTGTTCCAGTACACCCGATATGCTAGAGTTTAGGTTGAATGTTATGTGAGCTAACCTGCTGAGATGTATAGATAGCTGTGCTCTTTAGGGTGGCGATAAGTCGACATGATCGACTTTGAATGGTTTTACTGCCATGATATTTTATACAGACGTTCCCCATGTTCCCAATGCCTTTGGGGATCCCCTGACTTTTCTGCCGGAGCAACCCTCACTGAAGGTTGACACATTTGGTTTTAAGTGTAATAACTCAAAGACTGTTGGAAAGATTACCAGGAACATTTCAACAGATAAGGTCATGGAGAACAACGAATAAATCACAATAACTTTGGGGATCCTCCCAGGTTTTTTCATTCTATTTAATAAAAGGACAAACAAATTCTGACAAACCACCAGCCTCTGTTAAACTTTGTGTTTACTGTAGCCCTAATCTCCCATGTTACCATGTTAAATTGACCTAACATGGTAAATACTGCCTGCCAACCAGCATATCAACATCGTCATCTTGAGCTTGTAGCATGCTGACGCTAGCATTTACACCATCAGTTACTTAAAGACAAAAATGCTTTACATAAGGGACATTTTACGAAACATAGAAATAGGTATTGTACCCCTACTACAAAGCATTATTATACATTTTCAGTTTTAACTTCATAATTGTTTTAATCCCCTCCCCAAAACAAAATAAAGGTGGCAATAATATGTCACTGTTATGTCAATGTTTTCTGATCATTTAAGACAATAACATGTATAAATTAATCGATATAAAAAGAATCAGCAGATTAATCGTCACTGAAAACATGTATTAGTAGCAGCCCTGATTTCAATAATATGTAAATATCAGGAAATTGTATTTAATGTGGCTATTTTGACCATATTGTAGAGCTACAATACAATATGCATTTTATTAAACTAGCTGAGGTTTGCAACCAACCAGAACGTGACCATGGATCAACATACAAGGAGGCTGATGGTCCCTACTCTGTGTTCAATTACACATAGGTTACCTGTGGCCCCGGGAGTGTGAGCGGCCCACTTTGTGCCACATGTGGAAGCTGTGCCACATTCATGATCCCATTACGCGTGTCCCGACACAGCATGTACATTTTAACCCAATTTGATTGATTGTTCTTCTGATATGGTAATAATAGCCTGAGGCCTGGAAGGGGGTGCAATCTTCTCCTCCTTTCATCACTTCTTCGCCCCATCTCAATGACATCCCTCACTTTCTTCAGCCTTTATATGAAATTTAAGACGGTTATTACATAGTGTCTCGTATGGAAACCCTTACATTAGAAAATAGTAGAAATCATCCCAATATGCATTTTTCATTATGAGCAATAGTGTTATCCTACATTGGATATGGTGATAATATTCCGATGTGAGCCATGCGCGTAATTTGAGAATTGTAATATGTGCCTGCAGAGCGATACTTTAGGTATACACTGATTTGAATAAAGAAGGGTTTCTTCATTCAGTGCTGACATTAGACAAGACCCCACGAACTGTGAGCTCATGCAAATTGTTTGGGTTAGTGAATATATGTCTATGAAGGAGCTTTACTCGTTGCCCGTAGATTCATTAGGGGCCGGTATAATTGACAGAACAATGATGAGTGAAGATTGAACAAGAAAGGAGCTCGATATTCAGACCTCTTCAGTTCAGTGGGAGAGGTCAGAGGGCCACTTGCTGTTATTTCTGATTACCGTTCTTCACTCACATTGAGAACGAAAGCATACAATCAATGGCCGGACCAAGCAGGACCAGAGCAGCTGCCTTTACAACCTGAGTTAAATCAAAGGTCCCTTCAGAGCAATCTGATTCCGATGGAGGAACTCTCCATGCATCAGTGAGAAGCACGGAGGGTAATGACCTGCGTGCGTGAGTGTGCATATGCACCCTTTCATGTGTATTTGATTAAGTGGGAAATTAAAGAATAGTCTACCATTAGTTTGGGTCTTGAAGAGCGCGGCAGTTTTGATTAGTTCTGTGTTGTAATCTGTTTAATTAACGCTGCTTTAAAAACTAGCAGACGCAATTGAGAGTTTGTCTGTATGTGGGGGAAAATGTATGAAAGTAAAGCAGAGTAATAAAGAGATAGGAATGCAATTGTGTGTGTGTGTGTGTGTGTGTGTGTGTGTGTGTGTGTGTGTGTGTGTGTGTGTGTGTGTGTGTGTGTGTGTGTGTGTGTGTGTGTGTGTGTGTGTGTGTGTGTGTGTGTGTGTGTTTTCCTGCGTGTCCTTGGCTGTGTGAATAGTCTTTTGAAAGTACAATGTTATAGATGATGGATAGGGGGGACAAAGCAATTCCCCTCCCAGGTGGTCTAATTTGTACGTTTGTGAACTGCTGTTTCCTTCAATTGTTTTATCACAGGTACAGGTGGCATACAATTTGGAATGAAAAATATTTGAATGCGTTTCGTAATCCTTTTAAGCAATCATCTAGACGTCCTGTATCCCGTGTTTACTCGGCGGGGCCACTAATGCATCTGTGGAATGCCGTCTTCTCGCTGTCTCCATTATATTAAAAAAGATTTCCACAGCAGTTCAAGGAAGGCAACTGTGTGATTGTTAGATGGATCCGCCTTATTGATCGTGCGTAATTTAATCTGCATGAGTGGCATGTGAGTCCTATGTGAGGCTGGGCCCTCTCATGCTTAATGCAATCCCAAAGGCTCCATAAAAGGAAACAGCTCCCTTAGGTTAATGTGATCAAAATAAACACAGAATTCGTATTTATTCCGTCTAACCTATCGTCATTAATGGAAATCAAAGGGGAAGCAATGGCACTAATGAAATATAATTAATTGAATCATGTATGGGAATGATTTATACCACATCCTTCACACTCAGAGATACGTGCCGCCTTCTCCTCCCTACAACCTTCCCCCTAACAGCTCAAGACATGCATTAGATATTTACAGTGGATTCTGTCATATCCTTGACCTGCGTCATATCAGTGAGTTATCGGCCGGTGAAGTGTTTGATTGAGCCTTGTGGGACTGTTATCAGACCTTGGCGCTATGGCTAACCCCAGTAATACCGCCAAAAGGCCCTGATGTATGAAACAAGATGGAGGTTATATATTTTGTTTATAAAATGGTGTTTGATTTTGTTAGGAAACAACACAGTTAAACAAACCCAAAATCAGAATTTGAAGCCTTGCCATGATTGTTTCTGTCTAAGAAGTCCACACTTTCCCAATGTGTTTAAACTCAAGTCAACTGGAAATGAAGTTCATATATTATATATAAACCACACTAACAGTCCATCTTCAAATCTACAAAGACTATCTCCAGCAGTACAGTAATGCACTCAAAGCAGCCCGGTCTAATTACTACTCACAACTCATTCAGTCTGGCTCCAGCAACCCCAAGCGTCTGTTCTCCACCATCAGCAAACTTCTCAAACCCTGTGACAACGCCACCTCGTCCTTCACCACCGAACAGTGCAACTCCTTCCTTTCGTTTTTCCAAACCAAAATCAGCAACATTTACAGCAATCTGACACCCTCATCAGCGCCCCCCACCTCCTCTCCTGGCTCCCCCCCC
>NW_011364193.1:331452-335928 GCF_000735185.1 Notothenia coriiceps | reverse complement strand
TGTCAACTGATGCACTGTTGACATGCTACTAAATGTCAACTGATGACTTATAGAGTGTTAACTATGGACTATCAAAATAAAGTGTTACCCCGGAATTTAAGGGATAATCTTAAAGGGAATCTATTTTAAAAAAATGTATTATGTGTTTTGAAAAATGGTTAAAAACAAGAAAGATTTCAATGAAAAGCGTTTCCTTAAAAATAACATGAAGGTAAAGAGTAAGGGTTTTTAATCGATCAAACTTAATAGATTTTACAGAATGAGTTCACATCTGAAGGACCAGCTTGTCAGATCCACTCTGGCAAACCAGCAAAGATTGAACAGGTGCTGTTTTTTAAAACAAAGATATTTGTTATATCCATCAGGCTGCAGCTATTCAAATTACAAATGAAATGTTTTAATTACCGGTCTGAATGAGCTGACTGGAACTCAATCAGTTTGAATTAATACTCGTGCCAATGGTTTGACATCAATCTGAGCCTTGAGTGACTTTAATATCGTAGATGAGAAGAAGCACTTGATCAGATCTGAGTTTGTGTAAACATGAATAAAGTTAAGGGTCTTCTCTGTGGGTTTGTAATGAGTTTCCCCAAGCACTTACATTTAGGGGAAAGTAGATTTACTTTAAACTCTCGTATTGTTCCAGTTTAACGTCTCCTCGTAATTATCTCTTACATTTTCCTTGTCAAAAATGTGTCTTGTAAATATTAGAGTATTATTTTGTCTTGTTAGAGTTTTATTATTTTAGAGAGACATGAAGGTTTCTGCTGGGACGTGCCTTTTTGTCTAATATATTTTCATGAAACTCAGGTACTGTTTGGTGACGTGTTTTTAAAAAGACATGCATCACTTTCTATGATAAAACAGATTGAATCTGTCAGAAATGTTGAAGTGAAGTTTAATGACCAGCCTGTTACAGATTCAGTTTTTATTTTTCTTGAATCATCTTTATATGTGTGCTACTCAGGGAATATCAATCACAAGCTGGTGTCTGGTTGATTTGAGCAAATGTTTAAAGTTTATCTGTTTTTTTAACTTGAACTCTTTTTCAATTCATAATTGTTTTGTCATTCTGAATTAGTTGTTTGACTGATGTCCTAATGAATGTAGCAAATATACGTTTACTTTTCTACGGGTTATTTAACTGTACATCATGTCTTTACACCGCAGTGCCCTGGAGTTTTATTGTGAACAGTTATATTACATTGACGTTTCTCTCCATTCCTCATTGTGTGAATTACTGAGGTGATTATTTAAAGTGTTCAGATGCAATATGTGCCTTTTTAATATTCTCAGTCTGTCTTGAGTTGTCTTTGCTCTCACACTTTGTGCAAACTAATGCTACTGAACATGTTATGAGGTCAACATGCTGATCGTATTATCTGCCAAAAAATGCTGTTTGTAATGCCTGATGCACATTTAAGAAAACCACTTCTGCTTTTTTTGTTACAACTGTATTACAAATGTAGGAATAGATATGTAAATAAACCTTGTGCCTGTATTATACAACTGGATGTGATGTTAATGTTTTTATTGAACTGCTTTGTTCTGATGCAACACCTGTCTCACTAACGACTCTACGGAAAAATGTAATTAATCTCATTTATATTGAATTTAATTTAGTTCGGTAAAATACGTTACATCACCAGTGATGCAAATTAGTCGCTTTTCGGCGCCTCCCGCTTTTTTAACGCTGATTTGGGTGACTTGTGTAATTCGTGGAGAACCGAAGAGTTTTCGTTTTTTGGGGGGGGGGGGGTCCGTCCGTCCGACTGACGGACGGACGGACAACTTCTCACTTCAAAAAAGAAGAAGAAATCTAGATCGCAAAATAATTAAACAAGCGAGTGCCTGTTTTTCCTGGCCAAGGACAGGTTCATTGAACACAACACGAGCGTAACGTGTCTTCACCATAGGTCTTCACGTGGTTATGTCTCGTCTGGAAGGTGTAACGGAGAGCATCGGAACGCTGCTCCAGCTCTTCAAATATTGCAGTACCCATAAGGAGCCGTACACATGCCGCAGTGTTTGCGAGGCTCTGTCTTTAGTTGTAAGCACAGTGGCGATCTGTTGTTATTAGCATCTGGTTAGCTAGCTATGCTAACGAATTTAAAGAGCTTTTCTACAACCAGGTGGAAGAGAGCTCTCTCCTGAGAGGCTCAAATAACCTCAGCTCAGTGAGGTTAAGGCACACCTTGATATGATCATTATAGTTATTAATGAGACATTAGAGACTAAATTAAAAACAGGTATAAAATACTATATGACAGTAACAAAAAAAGTTGTTAAAAATAACAAGAATAGAGTTTGAAAGGGGAGTGATTTGTAAAATATCCCAAAAGAAAAATCTGTCATTGTCAGATGGTATATTACGCTGTTTTTTTTCTGCTTCGAATAGTTCTCTCTTTTTTCACCATACCTGTGCCCAAAAAACGCAAACATACGGCCCCCGCCTGTGAAGTACACTAACCACAACCAGCGCCACGAGCTTATTTTAGGGGTTCGAAGTCTGTGCGGGTCGAGGTTCGAAAAAAACTTCGACATCACACCTGCCCGGCATTGTGTCTTTAATGGAGGGGTTTTGCGGAGCAACCATTTGCAGTGTAGGTAAACTCAAGAAGGCCCATGCACGAATTCTTTCGTGCGATGGGCCTTGATTTACCCGGTTAGGCACTCGGCAATAGCCAATGCAGGCGCCTCGGCAATGTTAATTGGGGGCGACTAACGCAGGGTTTAACTGGTTAGGTCGGTGTGTGCTGTCGAGTCACGTCCGGTCGAGACGACTAAGACGAGGGACGACGTCGACCATTGTCCTGTCAACCCTAGCGCCTCTTTAAGAGAGACGTCCTGGGTAAGAGTGTCGAAATATTTGGATATTTGGGAAAAAGCAATGAGTTATAGTTCCGGAGTGAATAACAAAAATAAAGCCGACACTGAAACACACCACAAGTCCAACTGTCTAAATTCGATGAAGGCCTATGGTGAAGTCATGTGTGGGTAGAACGATAAGACAAGTACTGGTGTTAACGTGAAGTTAATACTCCTTTTTGTATTAACTTCACGTTAATAACTAGTACTTTGTTCTTACCGTGTCTACCACACATAGACTTCACCCATAGGCCTTCATCGGAATTTGAGTTGGGGACTTGGGTGGTGTTCAGTGCTGGCTTTATTATTTTTATCACTCCGTAACTATAACTCCATTCTTTTTCACAATATCAACTATTTGCGACACTCTTACCCAGACGTCTCTCTTAAAGAGGCGGCTAGGGTGACAGACATGGTCGGACGTTCCGTCCCTCGTCCTTTAGTCGGTCTACGACGGACGTGACTCACACGACACACACCTAACAAAGTTAACCCTGGTTGTAGTCGCCCCGAATTACATTGCCGGGCGCCTGCATTGCATTGCCGAGGTGCCTACCGGGTCAAATCAAGGCCCATGCACGAAGAATTCGTGCATGGGCCTTCTTAGTTACCCTACTACCTGCAAAGTGGTTGCTCCGCAAACACCCCTCCATTAAAGACAAATGCCGGGCAGGGTGTGATGTCCGAAGTTTTTTTCGAACCTCGACCCGCACAGACTTGCGAACCCCTAAAATAAGCTCGTGGGACTTGGTTGTTGGTTAAGTTACTTACAGGGCCGGGGCCGTATGTTTCGTTTTTTGGGGCCCCTAAAATACCGCTCGTAATATTATCATAATATATATATATTTGAGGGGTCTGTCCGCTTTTGGATGGTCAAAGTGGGGAGACAAGAGACGGTGGAGGGGAGGTACGGACCAAGGAGCAAACATAGAGGCCATTTATAAGACCAGAATTTCGTGGCCCAATAGATCGACGATGGCATTAAATTCGAGCAAGACGCTTATACTCCTTTATCTCGAGAAGGACTCTCCGAGTTAGGGTCGAACGTCACTCCAAAATATCCTGATCGCGAACTAGACTAGTAACGTATTGCACTTAACTAACTGACTGCGATCTCTGATGTTATAAGTGACAGACGTTGGCATATGCTTGCCTTTGCTTTTTTCAAGGCAGATACTATTGTTCTTAAGTCAAGCGCTTTTCGTTCACCTTAGAACTGCAGTGGGTTTTAAGTTTTACTAGACCAGTAACAGTCTGCGCAACATAATGGGCAAAAAGACTGAAGCTTATCGACAGTAGTCGGTACATCGACACATACGTAGTGACTATATTTTGCACTGTGTCGATGCACACACGTCTGACATTACCAAAGTGATGTCGGACTACTCTTTTCACTAGTATTGCTGTGATTCAGCTGGACTAGATGTGACTATTCGGACTTCATGCTTGGAAATTTTAAACAATGTTAGTGTTTAGACATCATATTCGTCCTATGCCTATGTGTAGATCAGATGTAATCTCATATTAGTATAAGTAGTGAATTTGATGTAGCCGTATATTCAGGTAATGTAACACGATCTGTTGATTGGAGAACGTATATTTAGTCAC
>NW_011364193.1:330993-331407 GCF_000735185.1 Notothenia coriiceps | reverse complement strand
AGTTATCTGCCGCGGGCCGAGGCAGATAACTGGACGTGCTTTTTACAGCGCCACGGCTTCCACAGATGAAATATTTGTATATATCAGTGATGCAAATTAGTCGCTTTTCGGCGCCTCCCGCTTTTTTAACGCTGCTTTGGGTGACTTTTGTAATTCGTGGAGAACCGAAGAGTTTTCGTTTTGGGGGGGGTCCGTCCGTCCAACTGACGGACAACTTCTCACTTTAAAAAAAGAAGAAGAAATCTAGATCGCAAAATAATTAAACAAGGGAGTGCCGGTTTTTCCTGGCCAAGGACAGGTTCATTGAACACAACACGAGCGCACCATAGGTCTTCACGTGGTTATTTCTCGTCTGAAAGGAGTAACGGAGAGCATCGGAACGCCGCTCCAGCTCTTCAAATATTGCAGTACCCA
>NW_011364193.1:316744-330916 GCF_000735185.1 Notothenia coriiceps | reverse complement strand
TGGGCTGATCAATAGCAGATAGGACAAAAACACTGCACAATACATCACTCTGTACAAACTGATTAAATGCCCTACTTTGAAAGGCACACTCTGCGGGAATGATAATATATACAAGTAGTGAAGTGTGTGAGAAAGAAGAAAGAAAGTAAGATCTCCTAATGAGGAGTTTCTTCTCATGATTTTAATTCATTATGAGTGAAAGAAAACTAAAGATGAATTCTTTTTACAACGTTCCATCTTGATTATCATCATTGTTTCTTGCAGAAAAGAGACAGAAATAAAACAGTCATACTCGATAATGAGGAATGATGAGGCAGAGTTAATCACATCCATTGATTTGACTGACTTACTGACTGATTATTCAGCACTGATTTTATTCTGTATAGAAAGGCAAATCAATAAAAAAAAAAACACTTAAAGTTTGTATTTAATCATAGGTAATGTGAATGTAAATATGATTGTTCCTATTATGCATTTGTATTACTAAACAATGACTGAATTGTGTTTCTCCTATAGTATACAAGGAGCCCCAAAGCCGAACCACACAGTGTATTTCTGTCATTGCTGTGCAGTAAATTGTTTCCATTTTCAACAACAAAGTGCTTTAGTATCTTCACAGGCTGGTAGACTGTGCAGACCCTCTTCTGGAGAGGAAGCAAAGGGCAACATGTGAAGATAAATCACTTTTGCTCAGCCTAAAGAAAAGCAGGCCAGCGCTGAGGTCAAAGAAACACCAGCTGCTACACAAAGTTGTCAGTTCCAAACCAGCAGAGCTGTGGTACATCCCTGTTTCGGTAACAAATGCTCATGCAGAGAATCCTGCTCTGCCTTTATCTCACATTCAGATGCCTGATGTTCTGAAGGTGAATGTTGCTATAGAAACAGTGGTAAGATGAGGGGGAATACTCTTTGAAGGTGTTTTGAATTACTTTTGATATCAATCGATAGTCTGTTCTTACTTTTGCAGTCTGGTATCCAAAAAATGACATTCCCATACAAGGAAACAGCATTATAAAGTAAATTGTTAATCATTTTGCAATATTAATTATGATTATAAAACTGTGATTGATCCATGTCAAAGTGCCATCCACAAAAACCCAACAGCGTAGCTGAAATGCATTTTGTTTTGGATTATGCTATCAGCTTTTGATCAGCATTTGCCTTTACTATTTTATTTATTGTCGGATGGCAGTCTAAAAACAATTGTAAAAAAAGGGAGAAATTAGATTTATGTGATTCCTCGTGCTTTAGTAACTGCAATCTCTATGCAAGTAAGACAAGGCTGGTAAATCTCACCCTCCATCCTTTCACATTTTCGTAGCCTTGCTGGTTGCTGGTGTTCACCTCATTCTTCCTTAATTCCAATAAAGGCTTTCTGCAGTAATGAGGCAAATTCAGAGCTCCCCTGTTTCCTTTCATTTGCTGTGAGATCACAAAGCCAATGCATCACACAGGGGCTTCTAGCGCCCTCCCAGCTGGCCATGGCTAAATGGTGTTTTTGCTCCGCTGAACACTAATCCTTCTGTCAGATAAGGCCCATTATAGCAGGGGTGTAGCCAGCGAGGTTCAGTTTGAACAAACATTGCCCCCGTCTGAAGCAGACAGCACAGTCCTGCAGGGGACGGCAGTTCCATCCTACTGCCATGCGTTCACAATAACGCTGCATGCCTTTCATGTCTTAGTAATAAACGTTGTGAGGGAAGCACAGTGGGCCCTTCTTCCCTCTCAATATTCAAAGGCAACAATGGATTCATTAAGGAGCCTCACTGGTAGAACAAGAAAAGTGCCCGGAAAGTAGCTTTAAAGCAGCTGCTTCACACCTGTCTGATATAATATGCAAGGCAGAATCAGACTCAATCACTGTTTATTGTTTAACTTAGAGGAGTGAAGTTGCTTATATATCACGACAGACAGATAGGAATCAGGAGATAGGGGGAGTTGATATAGTGCATCAGCCATGTTAGGCTGTTCTGACAGCACGTGGACCTTTATGAGATGTTATCCTCTACATCTGTACATTAGATTTTATTGCAAAATGAAGTTCGCTCTCCTGAAACTCATTTGGAAGTCAGCAGATCTGTCATCGCCTCTCCCAGAGCCAGACAGCTGCATGGAAATGAGGAGCCACACAGATGCACTTTATTTGCGTGAGAGCATACAGACATTATTATATTTCTGAAAATGAGAAGGCTGGACTTTCGCAGCCTGAGGGGATGGAAATTCAACTTAGAAAAGACTCATATATCGAAGCACGCAATTATTGTCACTCTTTGTAGTCTATTTTAACGACATCCATCAGCCATTTTGGCGTTATGGTCTGCAATAAAGCATGGTTGATGCCATTAGACGATATTTTGTTAATAAAATCTCTATCTCTTCCTAAACCTCAGTAAAAAAAGAACACATTGTATTTGTATTGCCTTGTCCTCATGGAGCAGCATCTTTAAGTGTGTGTTGAAGAAAGTTTTACTCATATATATTAGAGACTGTTAGCCAGTTTTCCCCTTTACCACTACAGTACTGTACATTACACCAAACTCTGTGCTCCCAGAACGACCGACAGGGGCGCTATGGGAGCACAAACATCAGCTGAGAATTAGTTTTCCCTTTCTCTCTGCTGTGTGACTGCAGGGGCCTTATTGATGTCACCAAGGGTCTATTCTGTTGGTCTTTCAAAGAGGTAACACGTTTCACATAAAGCGTGGAGAAATCTTGGGAGTATAATGTCAAGGGAATATTCTAGGAGACTGCGGGGAGTTCTCAGAGTGACTCCTCCGCCTGCTCCCTCTCAATATCACACACATACTCATGCAGCTTCTCTGCCCCTCCTATTGCCGGTATTCCAGCACTTCTATTTTCGTATGTTTGTTTAGTGTGTGCTGTCTGATGTGGATGTCATTATGGAGGCAGCAGTTCACTAATGAGGTTTTGGGGAGCTCAATGTAAATCCAATAATTAATGTGTTTCTTTGCACAGGAAAAGCAGTAACAAGAACAGCCATTTTATTTACATTTTGTGACTTATAGACTGCAGGAATACCCAGCTGTTGTGTTTTACTTTCCCAAGTTATTAGTTCCTAGTTTCAATATTTCCTTAGTTTGACTGTAACGTCAGCTACCATTCTTTCTCTAAGGAAGTCTGATTTGTTGTATCGTAAAATACAATGATAACGGCCAAAGAAGTTGTATTCAAACGTGTCTCTTCATTTAGTGGAAAAGTAGGATTTATTTGTCTTGAGTGTTTATAGTGAAATATTATAATAATATTGATTAACACATTGGCTAATGGCAAATACATTCTACGGAAAAATATTGTAGCTAACTGGCTAATCGTCTAATGTCAGCCCCAGCTTCTGTTATATTTTACATCCTGGGTCCATATAAGTTATTGGCTAAATGTATAGTAAATATTACTTTTGTACACATATAGCTGGATGGATTATTGTTTACAGGTAGGCTGTAACACACTGTTGAGGCCATTACACTTTGGCTCCTTTGTTTCTGGTAATAAAGACAGGATAATCAAAGCAAACCACACTTGTAACTCTTAGAGGGAACCACTTTAGTTAAGTTCTTCACCGTGTGACCTTTAATAAGAAAATGTACGTTTAGAGTCATTACAGCACCCAACAAAACCATGTGAACGCTATGCGAATGTTTAAATGTCAAACAGTTGAAGATACAATCAAAGGCACTTTCATCGAACTTCAGCTGGTAGCTCCTGGTGACAAGACATAACACAGTAGCCTCAGTAACTAAAATATGTCAATTTAGGATTATCCTTCCAAGTCATCTCTCCTTCTGGAATAAATGTCAACGACTTAATCTTCTCTGATGAATAATAGAAAGGCTCTGATTTTATAAACTAATAATGTCTAAAGAAAACATGCTTGATATTTCACCTCCAAGTTAAACAAAATCAACTATACTATATTATACCGACCAGAAGTGTCTAAATGAAACTTCAAGTATTACATTTTACTTTATTCATTATTGGACATAAATAATTGTCTATATTTGCGAGTTATTAACTGGGGAGAGCAACACACGGGCAACACAGTTCTGAATAGATGTTTAAATAAATGAATCAATGAAATTTAATTTACAATTGTATTGAACATTTATTTTGTATTATAAACAAAAGTCCTGTTTATTCCAATAGCTTCTATGTCATGTGATCAAATAACGTAAATTCAATGCAGCATTGTATCACATCACTAGTTGAGCAGATTTTCTTTTATAACTCATTGAAAATTCCACATTTTTTCAATGACCAGGTGAGGCTCTCTCTGATCATCAAAAGGGAAGAATGGCTAGCAGCACATTCCAAAAATAAACAGCGTGCTCAATATTTCTACTGATTTTATTGAACATATTACAACATCTTCTCTCCCTTGACAAAAATGTCAATTAAAGCTGCGAGAAGAGATGAACGCGTCTCTTAGTGGAACATACCTCTTGCTAGTGGTGCTACAAATGTTACATGAGTCATGTGAGTGGGCTGAAATTAAATGTAGGGGACGGGGCAAAGTCTCACCAATAACTCAGGTGCAACGTGCTGACTGGTACAGTATGATTCCTCTCACAAGAGTCTTCGACAAACTGTTCACCAATTATCGAGGGAGGTGGGGAAAACGTTTTGGTGCGGCGCACATTGTTATCAACGTAACAGGAAATCTCTGCTGAGGGCATTGACAACTTCCACAAGAGTCTATGACAAACTGTTCTTGATTTATGAAAAGGGGCGTGGCTAAGTGTAGGGGACAGGGAAATCCACATCATTGGCCTGTAGATGTATTCAGGGCTGGACCATCATCATTCTCATGTCATTTGGTGCCAATTGAACAAAGTCTGTTTTGGGCGAATCGCCAACACGGCCGCTACGGCCGCTACGGCCGCTACGGCCGCTACGGCTGCTACGGCACAGCAAATTTGTTGCCAGTATGTCGTGGTATGACTTTGGTTCACTGTTGCTATTTTAATGGTGTCATGGCTTGACGCTTGTAATGCTCTTCAAATTTAGAGCTGATTAGATTATGTACACTGGAGATACACCAACTTCCTGTTTCATGGTTAAACTGTGCAAAATGGCTGCCGCGCCACAGGAAGATCATTTCACGAAAACTCAAGATTTTGATGACTTTTCATCCTCAAAGCCTTCAGATTGTCCTGACCAAATCTTAAGTAGATCGGACTAAATCTCGTTAAAGTGTTGCCTATCCCCCCACATGTCCAAACCTTCATGAGTTTTTGAATATGGCAACCAACTCAAAAATGCGTCCAAACGCTAAAAATAATTATAATATTAATAATCTTGCCAATTTTAATATGTCCTCCACTCTGACTTGCTTGGGCCCTAATTATGTCAAACAGAAATGTTCCACACAGCCTGATTACGATTGCTGAATCAGGAGGAACTCTGCATTGTGCAGTAGCTCAGGGCGGCTGCGGTTGCAAATTTATATTTTACTGTCTTGAGATTGAGTTTGAGGTATGTCATTATCTTTTAATGGTCTCATTTGTGTGATAACATTAAGCATTTCTTGTCAAATCACAGCTTAATTACACAACTGATTGATGTTGCATTTTCTGCCTGTGTCATAATGTAGCCTATCTTCAATAGTATCTGATGTGTCAAGACATTTCTTTTTTTGTTTATCCACACATCTTAAGGTGGATGACAATGTTACATTAGAGCAGTTTGTCTGGAAGTCTAACCATTTTGAGTGTTTCCTCCCACAGTCTGAAACACACAGCTTAGATGAATTAAAAACTATGTCTGTGAATTTAAGCCTGACTGGTTGTGATGGATGGGGTCCAGGGTATTCTTCTGCTGTTAGTCACATATTTGGCCTACCTTAAATGTATCCTCACAAGGGTAAAATGAAGTCGCAAACACTTGTTCCAGCCTTAACATAGTTTCAGACTTTATTTATTACATATCCAATTTTAGTATTTAGTGTTTAAAATAAGATTTTAAGGGATAGAAAACTAATTTTAAAAAGGACAATTAATTATTAGATGACAAATGTAATAACAATAGACTGATAATTTATATGGGGTATGGTATAAGAAGTACAAAAGAAAGAAAGAAACGTTATTATTTTTGATAAGTTTAAAATAAATAATATGGTATGGGAGCTTTCTATGGATTTTCACAAAGCTAAATAAAAAAAAATGTTTAAGAGCTGGAGATTTCCATGGTATTTGCATGATTTGCAAAAATAACTTCCAACCTAAAAAGTCTTAAATGATCAAATTAAGCGTTGATATTGTTATAATAGAAATGAAAGAAGATGATCAGTCAGTATCACACAGAGAGAGTAAAGTCACAGATACACAGCATGAAGTGCATCATCATGATAACAAGCTATAACTAAGATATTTACATAATGAAGATGTAGGTAGGCCGGAGGGCCTTTTGTTGTTGTTACATCATAATGAGATAATTACATCGTGATTTCAAAACAACAATGGTTGATATACAAACAGTTAAGGATCATGCATTTTTTATTTGTGTATTCACAATATACCACTTACGGATATTAAAGTCATCATTATATTTGTATCAACAGGTAAAAGGTTTTGCCTAGAACTGTGCATCCAGCTCTAAACAGAAAATGCAATATCTAAATTTGCATGTGCCTCCATCCCGCTCTGAAATCCAGGGTTCCCAACCCTCCTGTTGTCTTCGGGTCAAATCTGACCGATTTACTACTTTCATCAATCATAACTTTTTTGTTTTACATTCGATTGCATTAAGGCTTTATGATATCCTTCACAGTAGACATTTGAACATATACAATTGCTGATCGACACTTTCATTTAATTTTGGATGATTTAGTCAACTTTGTAACACCCATGGTGTTCCCGGTCAAAAATGACCGCCATAAAGAAAAGGAATTAGTAACCATCCGGATCAGATAGAACACACACACACACACACACACACACACACACACACACACACACACACACACACACACACACACACACACACACACACACACACACACACACACACATACTCTAGATGTCCCCCCCCCCTTATGTGCCCATCCCCACATCCCCACGTGTGAATCACACCTGGCACACACAAACACACACAAACACACACAGAACAATTTGATACATTTCCCACTCTTATGTGCCCATCCCCCCACATGGATCACACCTGGCACACGCAATACGTGTTCAGTGCCTATTCTTTGTATATTTACTGCAGTTTTTCATGTATACCAGTAGTCTGATACAACATTTACAGTTGGAAAGGGTGTCAAATGACATTTGGTGATGATTAATGGTTTTTGTGTTAATGTAATAGCAGTTTAAACAGGACCGGTCCAATTTGACCGCAAACACCAAATTAAGGGGGGGAACACGAAGACAGTAGGAGGGTTAATAAATCACCAGTTTTTATGTGGTGAAACGGTATGCAGGCTCACAATATTATCCACTCTTTTTTACCCATTAAATAGGAGAAATATGTCATATGGTGCCGATTCAGTTCCTTTTGCGGTTCAATATACAGTCTGTATACGCCTCACAAACTCTATATTCAAATGTTGCATATTGAGTATTAGACAACGATATTTTAAATTGAGTTGGGCATAAAGGATTATTCTAACTTCCGAGAAACCGCGCCCTGTGATATTTTGGGTAACCTGTTTCACTGAGCATTATCTCTTATCTATGATTGTGAAATTATTCAGTGAAAAGGGATTATGAAGTTTAATCTTAACAGGGGTTTTCAGGGTGAAATAGATTATGTTTCCTTCCTTAGTTACCATCAATAAAAAGTGATTTGAGAGGGGATTTTTGCACCTATGAATGAGACAGGTGATCTTCAACATCCCTTCAAAAACACAACAGTGTCATCACTTCCCTTTCTCTGTTTTTATTTCCTGCTCTTTTCTGTGTGCCAAGCTTAAGTGGGGTAGGTAAGTTTGAGAAACCGGCTCGAGATACACTTTTTGTTATATTCCATGGAATGCTCTTAACATCCCTATAGTAATGAATATCTTAAGTGCTTTGACAAAAGATCCATACAAAAATGTCATCTGTGGAAGCCGTAGTACTGTAAAAAGCACGACCAATCATTTTAGCCGGGCCGGCTAAAAGAACTGAATGGCATACCTGCCTTTCAGCCTTCCATCTGTGCACAAACTTATCTCGTGCCCTCATTGGTCATGTGCACGTTCATGTGTGTTGGAGGAGGGGCTCTGTAAGGAAGTGGCAGATTTTTTCCGGCTGTGTATTTTCAAATTCTAGCGCACTCGAGCTGGTTTCTCCAAAATTACCTATCCCACCTTTAATCACAAACATGTTTGAGGTTAACAAGACCATTCACTTGGTTTATCATGAAATAAGACTTGTATTCGACAATTCATAAAACAGCCTTTATTATGTGGTCTAATAACTAAGAGCACCAATTATTATGCCGAAATGATGTTTCCATGTGATGGTGATAATTCATAGGTACTATTAAAACGCCCTACTAATGCAACATATGAAATGCTGTAAATGCTCCGGTTTGATTGATGTGTTTTTAAGGCACTCAGAGCAAAATTACCACACACCAGCTGTATTTTTATTTTATGAATAAGATACACTGTAGGCTACGAGATAAAGGACTGGCTTGTCCATTCAATTTCAATTGTTTGATATAATGTTTAGGCCAAAAAATACATTTGTTTTGCTGCAAATTTACAAAGCCCAATAAGTATGGATTTATTAAGGTTTTATATCAAAATTATTATCTAAATCAGCAATTTTCCTGCACATATTTTTCAGACAGCAAAGACAGATATACAATTGTTGTCACTTTCTATCTACCCATCACTGTTATCATGTGTATCTTTTTAAGTACAGAGAATCCATTTAGCAATCAATCCAACGCTCCAGTGCATCATCAATCATGTATGTACTGTATTATAAGGTGTTGACGCTGAACGTTAAATTCTTGTTGGTCAAAGACTCGTCCGAGCTGCCCGGCTGCTATCACTATCTAAAGCTGACCCCCTCAGGTTTGTTTCTACCTTCCTTGGGGAACAGTGAGATCTTTCCACGACCGTGTGCACCATCCTCCCTTAGGAGCAACACATTGGCTCTTTATGAAGTTGAAAGATAAGCTTGGTGTATCTGGGTTGTACGCGAGAGGACTTCAGACTTTCCGTGGTTCTCTTCTGATCACGGCTTCAAGTATCAGATATCCCAGGTTGTTCAAACTCCCAGCAGACACACTTTTTTTTCTATAGTCACCTGGTCTGGATTTATCTTTGCTGGACCTGAGAATTTCTGGCCATAATCTAACGGCCAAATCAGCACAGCCTCATGATATCAGAGCCATTCTCAACTCGGAGTCAAAGGAACACTCTAAAGTGCCCCAGGAGGAGATTCTGCAGGAGAAAATCCAGCTCCTGAGAGGAGGGTGTTAAGAAGTGTAAGACTAGGATACTCACGCTGCATATTGAATTGTTCCGAGAGCGGTAGATATTGTGAGACAGGAGGAAGATAGGAAGGGTGTAATTTAACTGAGATGAGAAAGGGGCTGGGTTTGTTGACTGAGCTCCTTTTTGAAGTAGACATCCTCTGATATCTATCCGGATTTCCTCTATAATCCTTTCTTTCAATTTAGTGCCTCTATCCCGTGTTCACTGAGGTAAAC
The DNA here is from genome assembly GCF_000735185.1 of Notothenia coriiceps. Taxonomy (NCBI): domain Eukaryota; kingdom Metazoa; phylum Chordata; class Actinopteri; order Perciformes; family Nototheniidae; genus Notothenia; species Notothenia coriiceps. Next base: position 321,250 of record NW_011364193.1, on the reverse strand, counting down.
AACCTGGCCAGCCACAATTTCCTCTCCGTAGCTTGTTACACCCACCCCTGTCATGTTCTCACACAGATGGATGCATGAGAAACTTTATACGTTCTGCATAGAAATGTCCCCAAACTTAGTCAAAGCTGGAAACATTGTGGCAAAAAAAAGTCCATTAGACTGCCCATTTTCAGCCTTGTTTTAAAATATGAATCATATGCATACATCTTACCAAAAGATATAGATGGAGACGTTGTTTCTGTTGTTATTTTAACAACCCACGTTAGTAGGGCCATATAGTGCGCAACACCAGTTACATCTGTCCCTTTTAATGCCATGCAACTTAAAGATTTAAATACCAAGATACGTGTTGATCCATAAGGTTAGAAGTTGTAAGTACTGTAGGTATATATAGGTAAATATTCCTTTAACACTGCAAACAACACCAACAGACCAACGGACATAGTTTACTGTAAAAATATTTAACCAAAATCATGATCCTTTCCAAACTGAAGTGCTTTCGTTACCTTGTTTTTTGTGCTCAACACGCAGCAATCATCCATAACAATTTCCCTATAAGTAGTACTGGACAAAAATATCTAGTGAACATAATCCAGTTAACACAATGAGAGTGTTGACATGCACACATATTTGGTTTTAGTTCGCAGATACAATGCAGAGCTGAGGTAACAGCTCAACACACTCACTTTCTAAATTGTGTGCATACTGAAAGAGCATGGCACCGGGGGGAAGGCACTTTGAGCAAGAGAACACTGACTTTCCGTCAGTATGAATTATACCCTGTTCTTATAACACACACAGACCCAACAGCTCGTTTTGGAATCCCTAATAAGTAGCTTTGAAATGTTCCCTTGTAGCCTTTAATATCTTGTGGTTACCTGTAATAACTGATTATTGAGTTTGAATCATTTGTCTAGCAATCGCTCAGGAATTAGAGCTTGGATGCGTGAGGGTCTACCAGTATAGAGACAACATGTTGAGCAAAGATTCAGGATTCAAGATTCAAGGCTTTTATTGTCATTCTATAGCTACAGTGTAGTTATGTCGATGAAAATCTTAGGTTCCAGGCTCCTCCAACAGTGCAACACAATAAAACAGATAAAATAGTGAAAGTAAATACAATAAAATATGCAAAAGGGGAACCTGAGAAAGCAGCATCAATGTAGCCACGTTCATCATCTTACTCTGTTAGCTTCATGATAAGGTAGTTCAAAAGTGATGTAAAGTCACGTTGAATTTCAGCAATAACCTCCCCGACTGCGGGTTGTTATCTCTGAAAAGACCTCAGATGAAAGTCCTGGAACTCAGTGGGAGTGTAGCTGGACTCACAGGCAGAAATTGCAGCATTGCGAGATGGTCTACTTAGGGACTTTGTAATAGAAAATAATAAGGGGATTCAAATTACTCAGCTACTCAGCTTCAGCAGTGATCACATATCATGTGATTTCTTTCTTTTCTTCATGCTATTTCCAATGTAGCAAATGAAAGATGGAAGTAAATTGCAGGTGATGGTGGTTTTCAGCCGAATGCTGTGAGCCATACTTATTTCTACAAAAGAAAATTGCATACAATGCATCAGGAATGCGCACTTATACCATTTAATTTCTTGATTTCACCCATCTGATACCTCGCTTATAAGTGAGGTTTTTTCCATGTTGATTCAGCAAAGTTTGCATTATACTATAATATTAGAATATTTAAAAATACCTACTGTTAGAAAAATTTACTTTTGATCTTTATAGTGACTGGTATATGCATCACCCTGTTGCATTGCAGAGTTGCAGATTAGATGGTTAATGAAACATGAAAAAAGGACTAAGCATTAGAGACGACACATTTTCATGATATTTCATTATTTTCCCTTTTTTATTTATTTTTTTATTCACTAGAATAAATGTTTCATGCATTACAGAAAGTTGGTTGAGCACATAACACAAAAACATTGACTAATTCCTTTAGTTTTAAAACTGATTATGATGCCTTTGAGTTTGCTATGCCACTGAAAACCTATTAAAAGTGAGCTACAGAATGAAGAGAAATACAGGTGAGTTTGGGTCAATGATTTTCCAGTGAATGAGAAAAATAAAATGGAGGCCAAGGACAGATTAGTGAAATGTGCGGGGACACATGTAGAGGAAAGCTACAGATAACAATAACAAGATTGAGACAGGTTTATTAAATTACTTTGGGGAGGAATATTGTTGAGAGGTTTCTTTGACAGCTGATGAGGCTGTGCTATGCAGAGCTGCTTCGGTTTAGGGGACTGGTGTGCAGTGCAGCAGCAGTCTTCTCTCTGTCTCCTTTTCTCTCCTTCAACGGCAGGACTTAAAACAAGGCATTAAACTGCTGTCAGCTCACACTCACACATAAGAGGACAAATCTCAGAGGTCAAAACGCCAGGCTGCACCACCTGTCAGACACCAACAGCCACCATCACCACAACAGGAGCGCAGAGAAGATAATCTGCGGAGGGATGTATGCAGCTAAATACCACATGACAAAGTCAAAAGCCATCATCCATGTTTGAGCATGCATTTGTTCTTTCATAATATGTTGATGTTTGAAGAAAAATAGATCTGAATTGAGAAAAATATCATATCTGTATTTTTTCTGTATTTCTATTGCAATATATTTAAATGATCCTATGACATGCTGAACATCTCCATCTGACTGTATGCATTTAGTCCTCAGAGAAAAATAATTAAAGTGTCACTCACTTTGTGATGGTTTCTTTAATCTCAACATGTGCTGCTGTTTGATAAAGAGCATCAAGCCAACATGTATGATGAGATTTCTATTTTTATTTTTGATCTATTCTTACAGCAGGACTCCATCTTGTTCCACATGCTGAAAATATCACAGCACAAAAGAGAACAGCCACCTCAAACTGGGACAAAGAATGGTAAAGGTTAAAGTGTAACCCATCCATCCAAAGTGCCAGAGTGGTAGAGTATCTTGTTTATTCCCTGTTGGTATTCACAGCGATTTCAAAGCCGCTGATATATCAGATAATTTGCCCTTTTCTCTTCTGCTGCCATTTGGCACCATCATTTTTGGCTGTCTTATCTGTGACGGGAGGGACCAGCGCCCTCTCCCTCCGTTTCACACCTTCCATCTTCCAGCTCTGACCTCCAGGCAGATCCGCCATCTACTCAAAGTTATAAAGTATGTGCATAATTCAGTAGTTTTTCTCAACAGAAAAGAAGTTGAAGTGGTAGTTTTATGTATAGATTTTGGCAAACTGAAATAGAGGGTTGACTTTGTATTATCAATGTTGGTGGGCATTTAAAGCATGGCCAAATAATGACAGATTTAAAATAAAAAAAGGAAAGTAAGTGCTGACTGTTGTTAAATATATATCGGGTAAGAATCAGCACTTTATTGAGAATTGTCAATACAGGGAGAAATGGAACTGCAAAATGTCCAATGGCATTTGGAATGTGTGCTTTATCAATATAAACTAAAAGTAAAGAATAATTAAAACTGCGGTCGCACTTGTGCGCGCAGTGATGAGCGGGCCCTCGCGTCCTTGCGCCTGTCGGGGAGGGCAGCCGGTCGTCCCGGCGTCGAGCAGACGCGCGCGAGTCCTGGGAAAATAGCCGTTTCTCATTTCTATAATTTTCGCGTCCCAAACACCCAGGTCCTCCGGCAGCGACCCGGAAACGGATGTCGGCGCGCCGTCTGGAAGGAAAACTAATTTCTCTAAAGGGTCGTCGAGGATCGATCATCGAGGAGGCTGTCTGGAGGAGCCGTAACCGAGGATACACTGATTTAGAGGAGAAAGGAGAGAGGAGTCTCTCTGGAGGAGCTATCACCGAGGGTACAAAGATGTAGAGAGAGGAGAGAGGAGTGTCTCTGGAGGAGCTATGACCGAGGGTACACTGATGTATTCTCCGGAGACGATTTCAGCCAACAGTGATGTTTAAAAGAGGTGTGACGCATGGCTGGACTTATGTCAACCAAGCACAGCTCTGCAAACTGTTCCCGTTGTGATTATGAGTTATTTGAGATGATCAAATGCGCATCAGACTTTCTGCCCTTTACCGTTTGTTTACTCACTAATCACATCTCCCCTGGAAGTTAGGCTATTTTGTTTTTAATACAACTGCTTTCATTGTGAGGCGATGTTTACAGGGAGAACAGCTGCTGAGGTCAGTGCAGAAAGCAGAACAGTGTGTATAACATATATCGCTCAATGATATATGTAACAGGCCTACATTTCACACTTTATTTTTAGGCTTTAGGAGATATCTACAAATAAACAGTAGATATTTTTCATGAAACCATATAGTTCTTCACATAATAAAATATACAAGGGCTGTACCCTGATATTTAGTATATGCTTTAGGAGCTCTTTGTGTTAGTTGTACAATGTGTAGGTGTGGTGGTGGTGTGTGTGTGTGTGTGTGTGTGTGTGTGTGTGTGTGTGTGTGTGTGTGTGTGTGTGTGTGTGTGTGTGTGTGTGTGTGTGTGTGTGTGTGTGTGTGTGTGTGTGTGTGTGTGGTA
>NW_011364193.1:282437-316699 GCF_000735185.1 Notothenia coriiceps | reverse complement strand
GTAAGACCCCCCCGGAGGTCGAAGTTAATCTTAAATGTTTCCATTTTATGCTTTGTAAGTTTGTTTCGTAACGGAAGAAATTTAAATATATTTATAAAGCTGACAAGTCAAGTCAAGCAATCTGATTGGTCGATAGCGTTTTTGCGGACCTCTTTGATTACAGATTTGAAACATCGTTGCTTGCTTTAAAAGTAGCACAATTCATTATGTTAAACCTTCAAAGGTATCTAGATATCCCTGCCCTAATGGCAAAGGAACTGCACACTGAATATGTTTTGCCGTTTGATGTCTATGTCTGGACCGCTGCATAAAAAGGAGGGTTTCTGCCCCGTTACTTCTCTCCTGCTTTCTTGTTCCAGTAAGCAAACAGCCCAACGGTATACTGTTTTTCTCAGACGCGGAGGGATACTGACTTGTTGTGAAAAGTAACTTACAATTCTACCCGTGGTATACGCTCAGTATATCACGGCTAAGAACCAATCAGATTGCTTGATTTGACTTGTCCGTTTTATAAACAGTGATAGATGTTAAGGACTAACGTTTATAATAAATACTTTTGTATTGATTTTAAGATCTTTTCATAGTTCATACAATCATACGTATTGGGATCATTTGTATTAATGTGGACCGGAGGGAGAGGGTGACAAGCAGAAGTTTCACTTTCATTTTTTATTTCAATTCCAACTTTGGTCATGAAGAATATGTTTCTCTGTTGTTCATTAAATAACAGCATCAGAGCACGGTGCAGAGTCTCTAGATGAGTCCCTCGTTCTTATTAAACATCCATGTTGTAGTCCGTTGTATAGAAAACTGTAGTTTCCATAGTTTCCCCACAGCAGCAGACGCACAAAATGACGTCCGCTGGCGCATCATAAACACGTCGGATAGTGAAAGTGCAGTCGGATTCTCTAAAGTAAAGTAAAGACTAAAGTCTCTTCTCCTAAATCCTTTTGAATTCTCCTATCCACTATCCCTTAACCCTGTGATGTTTCAGTCAGAGGTCAAGGAATAGACGATAGGGTTAGAATGTAGGAGCTGATTTTTGGATTATCCGACCGCAGCCCTGTCAGACGAACAGCTGTGCGGTCGCTTCACGTGACGCTCTGGAGGAAAGGACGTGCCATTGCTCTTAAAACTAATTTCCCTGCTTCTCGTGGTGTCCTTGCGTTTCTCCATGCTTCCCTGGTGGGAGGGACTAGACGCAGGGAAACGACGCAAGTGAGGGACGCAAGGATTCCATTTAATCGACCTGAGAGGGACCCTTGTTCTTGCTTGCTGCATGAATGCTGTTTTATAATGGCATCAGACATCCATTATTACATTTTTCGGGGTTTTTCAGAAATATTAAATAACTTGTCCTAAAACTAAATTAATGTTTGAGAATGTTTTGTAATTTTAAGCAGCAAACTTGATGTCAAATGAGACCTTGCGGGAATTCTTTGAAGTGGAATGAACAAAAAACAGTAGAGAGCAGCAAGGTTTGATGAATGCCTTGATGGAGGCATTCTTCTCTTCCTTTCTTCTTCCTTTCTTCTTCCCTCCCTCTTTCTTTCCAACCCCCAATAAAAAAACTCAGACCCCGTTGGATGGTTTTCTATCTTTGGGGGGAGAGCTTTACACAAACAGCCAGAGCCAATAGAGAGCACTCTGTATTGAGCGCTCAGTTCTTTCAAATGCTGCGTTTTAATAGCTTTCACAAACATCATCAAGAATCCTCTGCCAGCAATAATGGACCTCTTTTCAATTGCTGGCTCATACTTATCCCCAAGTGACACTGCCTGGTCATTTGGACATCCTAGATAATATTATCTCTGCTGCCCATGCAATCATTATATTTCTACAGCACACACTGTGAATGATCAGTAAATACACACACACACACCTTGAGCAGGATGCATGCACGCTCAGACCTGCAGAAGTGCTGTAATTAAAGATGTTGCACACACTGTACACAAACCCACACTCAAGTGTATTTGTGCAGATAATGAATAACTCACAGGTATAGCAGCCATTTTCCACTAGGATGGGTCATGATCTTAGGCGGATCAATTTACTGACTTCCACCAAAGTTATCACAAAGGTGAAGTTACTGAAATATTTTTTATTCTCGGTGTAGGAGGTAAGAAGTATACAACAATTTCAATTCAGCTATTGGAGTGTATGGGTAATTCTTATAATGAAAAAGAGAAATTAGAGAATAACAACATTATTCAATTGTGTAAAGTAATTTAGCACTCCACTCTATCAGTCACAAGAGTAAATTAGCACAGCTTTGACTGCAACCTTAACACTTTTGAATACATAACACCATTATCTCGCAGTAAAATCACCCGAACCAGTTTAGTTCACCTCAGTGGCAGAAATAAGTCTGGGTGTTAATGCATGTTTCATTTATGAGATGAAGAAACAATAAACTAAACTTATTAATTGACAATCCGACTTAGGATGTTGTAATTGGTGGATATTTTAAGGAAAGCCTTTGAGCAAAACTGTTTCTTGACTTCACCTGTTTTCACTTCACTTTCACAGAAAAAATACTTTATCTCTTTTTGAAAATATTCTCCAGCAGGGTTTATTTTGTTAAATTATATGTTGTATGTTTTCTAGTCCACATTGCAGCTTTGTGATTTGCCACACTCTGTGACTCAGTGGAAAAAGAGAGAGTCAGACGAAGAGCTTGAACAAACAGATGGCTGGATGAAGCAATTTTGCTGAACCGACCAAAAACACAACATTACACGATATAATTGCAGCCATTACATTAGACCGCTAAACTCCAGGTTTCCCTTGCAGATTTGACTGATGCCTGAGGGGAGGCAGTTGGGATGGAAACTGTGAAACTCATCTACAAAGGCTTATTGTGTGCGTCATTTGTGCTGTGATTGAATGTAAACCTTTTTTTTTTCAAACAAATAGCAGAAACCTAAAATGACATCTCTCAGTTTAATTACACATTGACAAACGATAATCAGTAACACACATGTTGTTAACCAAATGTCTCTGTTCTGCCTCTGAATTAATCCTTATTTACACAAACATTTTATATGTTCTTTATTATGGGTACGTTATTTTAAAATGGTGATATGCATATATTCCTGGGACAACTCATAGACTTTATATTTCTAAACAATAATATGCCAATCTAACTCGGTGGTGAGTGTCAGGCTAATGGAGCTACTGTTAGCTTCACTAGCTACTGTAGCTAGCATCCGATAAAATCTGAACAAATGTCCTTTCAGTATGAGCACATTAACAGGTTCAAAGAGTATGTAGTTACTGGGAATTCAAAAATAAAAGCTGCATGTTTGATTTTGAAAGAATTAAAAAAACAGTGACTCTTCAGTGTCTGAAACCTTAGTTCTCTGATACAGTAGCTTGTTTGCTTCAAAGTATTTTCATTCATTTAGACAAATATTGACTGATCCGAGTAAAATCAAAGAAAAAGTTCATTGTATGGAATTATTCATCTTTATCTGATGCATACCAACAAACATGCTGTTGTTAAATGCTTTAGAGAACCAAGAGCAACTTGAAAAGGAAAATATTTAAATCCTTCTTACTATTGTCAGTGAAGCCCTAAGTATGGATGAGGTAAAATAAGCATGCACAGTAAGTATGCAAATGCATTTCTGTAGGAACAAACAGAATACGATTTTGCATTGTTTTACTTTTTCCTTCCAGTCATTTCAACTGTCTTCAAAATATTCAATTCATCAGTTAAAAATGCTTACAAGTCTATCCTGAGAGTGTAGAACGCCTTTGAAATAATTAGAAATTAATTTTAATTTAAATAGCATTTTAAATAAATGATAAACTCATTTCTGTTATCAAATAATAATAAAATGATCAGTATGGGAGTTTGACTAAATCTTGCTGCTTCTTATACTGTACTAGCAATATTAGTGAGTGTTTAGCCAGAGTGAGACAATGAAGGAAACTATTTGTGTTTCGATACATACATTGTGTCATTATTTTCTCTTAGCATGACAGAATTTTGTTCCAGAGTTGACCTCAGCTGTCATGCTCTGAATCCTTACATTTGACACACAAGTGTTACTTTCTATCAAATGACACAGCCGCTCTTTGAGGGAGTCTCATTGAACCAAACACTTTCACATGCATGTGAATTACTCTGAAACAAGCAACATATTCGTTGTTCTGTCTGTTTGTGTATGTGAGGGTCAATTCATGAAGACTTGAGGCTGTCGTCAGCTCAGGCTAGTCCACACTTACACAGGTATTTTTAAACGTAGCCTTTTCTACACATTTGGACTTTTCCAGTCCCCTTCTGCAGGATTATCCACTTTTTCATGGCACATCTGTGCTCTCAGTAGTTTTCTTAATTGCAATTAAACAAATAGTTTACTCCTCATTTCGCATGATTTTGTAAGGATTTTAATTTCCTGCTCTTCCATTGGCCAAGAAAACTGCTCTGTCCAATCTCACTCACCAAAGACTGCACTTCCTGTAAACAAAACAGAAAAAGGCTGAGAAGAAATGTACACTTCTGCATGCAGTGAAGAAAATAGAAGCGACAGAGAGTAGTAAGATATAGCTGCGTGGATCGTACTGTTTGAGTGACAATCGTAGGAAAAAATGAGTTACTGCAGTATGAATTCAGACCAACAGTGAGCTAAAGGCGGGCCTGTCAAACGCTTATTTTGCTTACTGTATGTGAAGAGTAAGTGCTAGACCTTTGAAGTGACTAATCGTGCAAGCAAGAACAGGAGGAAAGAGCATGTACAGCACCCCCCCAACCCCCCTCGGAGATGTATCCTGCCTTGGCAAATGCCAAAAGGATCAACCAGATGCTGAAACATCTGTGAGTTTAATTCATTGACTGATAACTCCATATGGGGATTCTCCCTTGGTGATATGGGTGAGAAATAATTAATCCTTGTTTTATTCATTATTTTCACAGTGCTTCCTCCCTACAGTATGCTGCCTGTTGCGAAGGCAAACCCTGCACTTGTCGTCACATATGGCCACATTATGATAAAAAAAGCATGTATGATACCTTAATATATTATATGATAGTGGTATACTGTGCATTATTCAAAGCATTGTATGATACATCCAAGATCTGAATGGGAATGCAATGACTGATTTTTATTGTATCATCATAACTTTGCTAAAGATTGTCTAGGATACAATCGGTCTAAAGGAAGTCCTCTGTGATTGAATATGTAGCGATTGACAGTCTATGTCAAGTATAGTAGAAGACCCAGGGCATTTTTTCAAATCACACGTTTTAATGTCCCCATTAAGCCAGTTTGTGTAATATTTCAATCTCAACAGCAGTGCCCAAATGCATCATCTGGCCAAATGTAATCTAAATCAGCCCTGTGGGGCCTGAATTTCTCAAGCACCTGAGACATCGTGTTCTTCGTTATCATGAACAATGCCTGATTAATGTTCCCATTTGAATTCATTGTGTGGAGACAAATACATGTCATGCACAAGGGCAAAACTAAATGAGGGACTCACCAAGGGGGAAAAAATGGTTTGAACCTTGAAGTATCTAAATTAAGAATGTACAGTCCCACACAACAAGTGTTAGAATTTCACACTTTATCCAGTGTAACACATTTTCATTTCCAAGTTCCTTTAAAAAATGTACTCAAAAATGATTTTCATAAGGATCTAAATGAGATTAAAGTGCACAGTCATATCAGAGGATTGATTGCATATCGCCACTGGAGATATACAGGCACTTAAGTATTTAAGCTGCAACACACAGACTGTTTATTTGTTTCACTTTCTCCATAGACTTTACAGCACACAATGAAATAGGGTTGGTCTCTCTGATTGATTTGCAACTTGAAAAACTATTGTCATATTTATGATGAGATCATAACCCTGACTAAGAAAAAAACAATGTCAACTCATTGTATTGTTGCTGAATTGCAAACTTCCCTCTAGGTTGCGCTGACATCGGCCCAAGGTGGTACAAGAATGGATCCAACTCTCAATCAATTTGTGGCCTTGTGAGACCCAGAGTACTAGAAGTAGTCCTTTACTTCAATGTTGTTCCTATTGACGAGCCCTGTACTCAGAGGACACATTAGTGTATTTGGGTAGACAATAGATTAAAGCAATAAGGTGGAAGGGTTGATGAGCATGGATTGCTGAGTGTGTACAGGACACTGTGCAAAGTTTAAAGTGGCACCACGAGACTTGGTATTGGCAGTTACACAAAAAGACTGCGAGATAAACAGATAGATATTTGGAAAAAGGTTTGAAGTGTTGAAATGTAACCTTCATTAACACTCACCAGGCATACTACTCAAAAAGAGGAAAGGTATGGGACAACAGCAGTGTCTTTCCATCTGGTTGAGTAAAAAACACGTTATCCAGTGTAAACTGGGAGAGCACCTTTTGTCTCAGAGGCAAAAATGTGCCTTTTATAGTGCTTCTTTACATAGCTAATCCAAGGAAATGTCTTTGAGGCCGCTCATTCTTCCATGTCAGCCGGTCCACAGTGCAGGCAACAGGACGAAAACTGTACGGCTGTGAAAAAAGCTTGAAAAGGGAAATTGTCAACAAAAATAAAGCAGTTCAGGGAGAATGAATCAAAACATCCCTAGTCAGGTTGAGCACTAGTGGGCAACATCATGTGCTCGGTCAGAGATGTGAGTGGTCAGTCCAAATACATTATCTCTGCTCTCCTTTTGTGCAGTGCTAGAGATGTTATTATTGAAAGCAGCTGCCAGCTGTGCCAGCCCAAAAGGGAGAATCAGTCGGATGTTCAGCTTGATAATGTGAGCCAACTGTGCTCACCTTTATTTCCATAGAAGTCCAAAAGAAACATTTTCAAATTCTCTGACCCTTAAGGTTGCACCCTGTCATATGCTGAATTTAACAATTCACATAGTCAATTAAAATGAAAACCGTTTTTGTTTGTTTAGCCGTGAAGGCATTTGGGAAATGATGAAGCATATTTGCAATAAATATATATAAATATTTGCAAGTGAACATAGGGAGTAAAAAAACCTTTCTAATGAATTAGCATTCTAATCTCTGCAGCCACATTGAAGGCCTTTGTGGATGTTGTTTATTTCCTGACTTTTGATAGACCCAGCAGAAACAAAAATACAAAAGATTTTTATTTAGTGATCCACACACAACGATTTGTGTTATTCTCTATGGCTGAGAAATTAAATAAAATATGATTAATACTACATTTATCACAGTAACTACGATGCCATGAAGACATAATTCTATAATTCGATAGTTATTATTAGAATATACTTATTTATATCATTATGCTACAATCTTAGTCTTATGGGCTTAAAAGTTCTGTCAAGCTGCACCAGAGATGTATGAATTCCAAAATCTTTAAAAAAAAGTACAGGAGTGAGTACAGGAGGGGATTTTTTAAAACCCTTATGGTTGAATTTGATATGAGTATGAGAACAGGGACTGTAAACTTTAATAGGCAAAGATTTGTCCCACAATAAAACACAGATATTGTCCCAAGGCATTATGTCCAAAAGCAATCTCTCAGAGAACATATACTTTCCTCTTAAACATGTTTATCAAATGTGGAAGACATCTAAAACCAGTCTGACCCTAGCTATGGGAAGCCTATATGTTTTCACTGTGCATGAAGAAAACACTATTGCAAAAGTATTGTGATTGCTTATTTGAGCTAATATTGAATAAAATGTTGTTCTATCGAATAAGCAGCATCATTCTCCATAAACAGCCCCCTCCCTCCCTGTCTCTTATGTAAGTACCTCTCTTTCTGCGGCTGTTCCTTGGCTCTCTTCTTATCAGACGCGTTCAGCTGTCGTTGGAGCGTCCATAGGGACTGTCAGTGTACCGGGCTTCTTGGCAATAGTCAAAGCCTTTAATTTTCACTACTTTCCAATATTTAAAATATCTTTTCACTCTAGTGATTTCCCCTCCATCTTTCCCCGCATCTTTGCACAGATGAACCGTGACAAAAATAAACACTAACAATATACAGACCAATAGATTTTCAAAGACTTTTGGGGGGAAATCATTTCTCCTATCTCTCCTTGTTGTGATTTCCACCATACTTAGATTATTATGTAATTGAGTTTGTGTGTATTGGTGTGAGGGTTTTGGGGCAGATTTGTAAACCTGTAAAATAAAGCAAACAATAATTATATATAATTATACGTGGATTATTTACACTAATTAGTCTTTCCTTGGTTTATTTAGTAAATGTTTTATCAAGGAGGTTAGCATAACAGAGACTAAAGGGAAGTAAGAAAAAGACAAAGATTTGTCAGCCATAGCATTTAAGCTAAATGCTAACATCAGCATGCTTACATAGTCATAGCGACAATGGTAACATGCTAATGTCAAGCAGTTATATTGTTAACAATGGTCTGCATTTAGTTGAGTGTGTTCATATGCTTACTTATGCTAATTAGCAACGATCAGAAGGCATATTACAAGTTAATGTGGATGTCATTTGCCCATTAGATGGGTTTGGTCTAATGGCGCATTCCATTGCAGGGCCTCGCTCGGCTTAGTACGGTATAGTTAGGCCTTGTTAGGCCTTTTTAGGACTGGCTCACTTTATGCTGCGTTTCCATTACAGTTTAGTAGCTGGGGCAGTAACTATAGTAACGCAGTGTAGGCGGAGCCGCCACATCATCTTCAATGCGAACCACAGAAAAATAACATCGACCGTTAGCTGTTAGCACTCAAGCTCACAGCTCCTCATATCTGTTCATAAACTAGACAAAAGTTAAACAAGTACAAACCACAGACTGTCTGTGTCATGGCGAATACAGTCGCTGGTTTATTTATGTCTGTATAGGCCGTTGTTTTGAGTGTGGACAGTCGGAGCATATACTGCGTTAGCTTAGCCGATCTCCATTTAGAAAAAAACGCTATTCGCCTGCCGTCTGTCTGCAGTCTTGTCAAAGCATGAATTCATGGTTTTTACTAAGCGGTATCAGTATGTTGTTACTTCGGGATCATTTTGAAATGTGTATTACAATTAAATCAGGGTCAAATATGTTCATTTTGTTTTAGTTGTAGCCAGGGCCGGCCCTGACCAATTAGCTGCCCTAGGCAAGATTTTAGCTGGCGCCCCCCCCAATGCAGACACTTAGACTTACTATGACTTGCGCGTGCATACCAAAAACAAAAACAGAAAGATATGGACGAAAGATGTGTTTTTCCTATCCATTTGAACATTATTTAAGTGTTTAAGCGTTATTTAATTTTAATATTGAAGTTAAAAGCATCAATCTGGTGCACTTTGAGAGCAACATTCGGAAATCTATGGATACATCTCTCAACACCCATATGAAACAGAACTGTAAGCAGATTTTCTTTTTCTTTATGGATATTTTAAAAATCATTCCCCTTTCAAACTGTATTCTTGTTTATTAATAACACATTTTTTGTACTGTCATATAGTATTTTATACCTGTTTTTCACCTATTCTCTTATTTTTGTATAACTATAATGATCATATAAAGGTGTGCCTTTACCTCTATGAGCTGAGGTTATCAGAGCCTCTCAGTCTTTCAGGAGAGAGCTCTCTAAAGCTCTCCCCCCCGCGGATTTAAAAAAAAAAAATTTTCGGCGCCCCCTATGGGTTGATGCGCCCTTAGCATTCACCTATACTGCCTATGCCGAGGGCCGGCCCTGGTTGTAGCCCCCCTGCGATTCTCTCTCTAGTTTAGCATACTCAGCCCGACTCAGCCTGGTTGTTGGCCCGCTAAGAACCTCGATTTTATGGGACCAGAAAAACTGTGAAATAGTACCCGCTAGCCGGTACTACGCTAAGTGGAAACGCAACCAAAAACGCTTAAACCGCGCTCCGCGCTGTAGTGGAAAAGCGCCATAAAAGGGGGCGGCTAATGGGTCATTGTTCCCTTCATTTGTAGCCCCCCCTTTATGCCCCATGCCCAATTTGGCATTGCAGCAAGTTTGATGTATTTGCAAGATGGTCTCTTCTTCTAATCCTAAAGTTCAAAATCCTGGATTTTGTTGATGATTATCAAGTAAAACGTGTCATTAATTTATTGATGAACTTTGAGAAACAGCTATTTCAAAATAGAACTCTGATAACTGATACCTGAACCCCAAAAGTGATTCAAAAACATTGCAGTTAAACACAATTTGTCCCTTTCACCCTGTTCTGATTGTATTGCATTAAACATCATGTATTTACTGATACAGTAAATACATTATGTTTTTTTACTCAAAGTATATTGTTGATGTTAGATGCTTCAATGTAGCGACAGAACTCCAATGTCATGTTCATGTCGAATTAGATGTTCTCACATAAGCTGCCAACTGCGATAAAAAAACTCATTCCACATCAACTTCTTACTGGTAATTACAAGTAGCATTGTGAGACTTTCAGCAGGCTCTGATGTCTCTGGAAAGCATCACAAAATGTGGGAGGTTGTCACAACGCATTCCCACCACTGCTGACAACTGAGCTTAAATGTTTACATTCCCATACAAGAGCCCTTTTTCAGAAAACAGCACTTTCACATTACACCTTTGATTGCCAGAGATGCAGAAACTGACGGCTGACACAATCGAATGTGTGAGAATATTAAAAAAAAGCTTTGAGTCAAAATGCCATGCTATTTATTTGATCAAAGCTTTTTATTTATGTGTAAATGCAGTGTTTGTGTTACTGTATGTTGTGATAAGACAATTATTTGTGATATTCTGTGTGCAACTGTTTGATTTGTTTTGCCCTTTTAATGTGTGCTGGAGAGAAGCACTCAAAGCTTAACGTTTAAAATAGCTGAAATAAGAACTCATAAAGAATGGTTATTCCCATTGGCTGATATCTACTAACTTATCATTACCTTATGATGCATTAATATAGTGCATTATGGTCAGTTCTACAAAACTCATTATTATCAACTATATAATCCCTGGTTAATTCATGTTCAGGTCCAGATGTTTACTTTACAACCATTTTAGTGTGTCACATTGTAAAGTTTTACCAGGAAAGCTCATTAATATTCTGTCTCTAATTTTCTTGGAGCAGTGTTCCAGGAGGACGGGGGGGGGTCTATGACTATCTCTGTGCCTCAGCGCACACTGGACCCGGAGGGACGGACCCATTAACAGGGATCTGTTTATTCTGCCTCACCTCAATCTCAGCGCATACCTCCTGACTAATGTCAGCCATGTTTAACAACCACCTGCCTTATCGCTTGTACACACAGACAGAAGGCACCAACAGTGAAATCAATCAAGCACAGGACTTGTGTCAATTGCTGCAGAAAATTGGAAATAAGACATTAAGAATACACTGAAAGGTAGGGATGTGATACATCGAGTGCATCTAAGAAGGATTTGGTTATTTGAGAATAGATTCATATTTCATCTATTATCTATCTACAGAACCAACAAAGAATTATGTCTTTGTTGTCTATGCTTTGTAGACAGGTTGCAATTTCTTTAGAAATTCTATTGATGCAGTTACAAGGGTCAACCCGCCTTGTAGAAATGACTACTATACGTATATATACTACTAAACAACCCCTTACTACTTAAACATAAATGATAGACAAATCTGTCAAACCACAAAATGCTGATACTGTCAGTAAAATATTAAGAGTAACATTTGTAGGTATTAACAGCACTTATAGGGCTAGACCTAGTCCCGGGGAGCTTGCTAGTGGCTGGTCCAGGAAGCCATCTAGCTCAGAGTTCCAGGAAAACGAAATCCTCATGTTTGTTTTGATGGTAGAGTGCTACCAAATCAGTGAAATTCAACCAAATGGCAGTTTCCTACTTTCAACATTTTATATTTTTGATCCAAGATGACCAGCAAAATTGATTTGAGAAGCATCTTTATGAGGCATCTTTGAGAAAAGCGGCCTCACGACCACCATTTCAACCCTGTTGAACCCGTCCACCTTTCAACCCTGTTTCCTATGCAACTTCAGGAGACAGGGTTGAAAGGTGGACAATCAAGCCAATCAATTAAGTAATTTTGACACTATGACAAAAAAAAGTTATACATATTTTTCATAGAGGAAAACACATTTGTGCAAAAATAATAATATTGATGGCTGAATACCATTTAGCTGCTTACATTTTAAGAGTCCTATGTGCATGTTGGTTCTGTCATCTTGTCGAGATTACTGGGACACTTCAATATTAACATTATTTGCAACACCTGTAACAGCTGAATACTGCTGTGAAAAGGGTCTGTTCACTTACAGGCTGATAGAAGGTAACCTGATGCCAGCACCAAAAGGTGTTTTTTTCAGCATATGTCAGATACTGACTGCTTGCAAAAGCTGTCTGTCCAACTGGATTTCATGGCTTTTCAATGTAACAGGAATCAAGGCCTGAGCAATGCTGTCACCATATTGTTTTGCTATGTGTGAGCCAGGTATTTACAGTAAATCAAAGGTTCATATCATATCATATGTTCCTGTCCTGTGAAAAAAGCAATTGGGGGTTCTGAAATGTTATCCTATTCCCTACCCAATGTTCACTAGTTCACTTCATTCAAAATGGCCCAAACATGCTGTTGGGAGTCATGGACAGGGCTGTGGCTATAAGACATTCAATTTTTCCTGGTTTTACAACTGATATTAAAGTCTTACTGTTTATCTGGAAGAGAAAAAATTAGCTTCAAGCTGAAATGAGACGTTCCTAGTTTAACTATAACATAATTATAGCAATAAACGTTGCTGCCCTTCATGCATGAAAAATGTACAAGTTCTCACCCTACTTATTTGTGAATACTGTAAGATATAACTTACTTTCTGGAAGTGGTCCACTATGTCTTTAGATGTTAAGGCACTGATTGTTGTCCCAAAAATAGGATGTTGTTAACCATATGACGCATGTTTCAGGGACTCTTTTACATTCATTATCTCACTACATGTCAAACACAGCCGGAAGCAGCAGCAAAGAAGCCATTAGGCCTTATCTATTATTGAACAGTTGAAGGCATTTTAATGGCTGGAAATCGCTGACACCAAGATTCTTTCATAGTCGTATGATTAACAGTCTACCCCTGCTTTAAAATAAAAAATAAAAACACATGCACACCCTGGGCAGAACTGTTTTGTTTACATTTTGGCATTCTATACACCAAAAGCAGTCAGCGGTCTGCTTTAATCTCTTCTCCCTGTTGTTCTCTGTTGTGAGTAGCGTAGTTAGAGTTGCCGTGTGACAACTCTGTCGACCCTCTGGATATTTCTATTCCATGCACCACAGTAGTGACATTATTATTTCATGTGGATAAAGACATTGCGAAGATAGAGATGGCTGCCCTTTCACCAATAGCTGAGTATGCGATGCAGTGCTGCTGCCTGCTCTAATATGCGTCTGTGGGTTCACTTTGTAAATGTGACCATTCAGAGGAAACGTTCAGACCTCTATCAGAAGCCGTATATATCCTGACCATTTAGGCTGACAATCGGTGGCCCTTTCAGAGAGTCAGAAGCAGAGCCACACAGTACAGATTATCTTGTTGTGTGTTGTGAAATTCTTCTCCAAGAGCCAAAACAAGTCGGAAAGGTAAGCATTTTTAATTAGTCTTTTTTAAATGACAACTGACCGACCATGTTAACTCCTTCTGCTGAAGAAGTTAATTTAATGGCTCAGTACAAATCACATTTAACATTTTAATTATGTTTTTTATGCCCTTGAAGTCATTACTTCCTTGGCAACATTCAGAAATAACGATTTACTACTTTGTTTCTTAGTCATTGCTGAATGGATTTTTATATTTTTCTTTTTTCACAGGGAAAATTAGCTGTGCTTATGTAAAGGTGAAGTATATGAGAAAGGTTATTTTCTTACCTAACAACATATTAGGTGATAGGTAATATTCTGACTCCCCAGTGCTAAAATTGTAAACTCAACTAAGCATTTAATACAAATGTCATTCAGTTTATTTTCCTTTTCTGATAACAAATTGTATTTTGTATACTTGAGCTGTCAATCTCTTCATGATATTACATTCATAAGTTCTAAGGTTCTGTAAGAGCAGCATGGCGTAACACTGAAGGAGCCTAGGCCGGTTACAGTACATAAACTTTAATGCAGAGATAGCACCTAAGGTCTCCTGTGAAACTAATGAGAAGGCAATACTAAAGGCTCTGTGAAAGGCATGCTAACAGAGCTGACTGGTGTAAGGTGAGAGCTAATCAGAGCCTTTCCATGCTCTGACAACCCTGCACCTCCAACAATTACAATGCTGAGGATTAGTGAGTTGTACAGAAACAGACACTATGTCATACTGCAATCATTAAATGATGGTTCCTCTTGGTTGCTTCTGCCAAAACCAACATGGTGCATTTGTATGCAAATGCAGGTTAGTAGCAGTCCTGCTTCGGGCATAATTGACATCATCTGCGGCTGAATGGTAATATTTGATATCATGTAGCAAGAATTTATAGCATCCGTTTCATTGAGAAAAGCTAAGATTATGTACCAATCGACACATTGATAACGCTCTGAAGTTGTACATCATGAAGATTATCTATATAATAATGTTGTTTTCTAATGCATCAGCAATTAGCTTCAAAGTTTCAGAGAGAGTATAAATGTTCTTTGATAGGCGGCAAACGTGTGTATGTGTGTGAGTTTGTGTGTGTAAAATGGGTGAGCAGAGCCAAAAAAAACGACATTAACCTGGTGTGGATTTACTGCTCAGGTTGGTACTCAGTAAATCTACAGTATATTTACATGGTTCCCATTTAGGCACCAGTGTGCTGTGTTGACTCTCCAAGACCAAACCACCATGAGGTTTAGCCTCATCCATTAATGAGGTGCCTCCGAGATCAATTCTTATTGATTGTAGGCCTCCATTACTAGCTTGTAAGTCATTACTGGTTCACCATTATTCCTTAATTATGTTGAAGGCAGAGCACTGATGGTGCGGCTCCCTCTCTAGTACAGTACACATCTGACGAGGTACTAATCATCCTTTCAAACACAAACATGGCCCGGGGTGCTACCGGCTCTACTGTTGCAGTGGTTTGCTAATGCATTCATTAGCAAACAACAGGGATTTATTTGTTTAAGGCAATGCATAATGCTTAGAGAATGGAAGTAGGAAATATTTGCATTTACTGAGAGTTAAATATTTTTAGGTGACAAATGAAGATACACACACACAAACGCAATAGTCCATAAAAAGCATTTTTCTTTACTTCTACAAAATGTCACCTTTGCAATCGACACAGTACTTTCATTGACCTTTGAGAATGTTTGTATGAAAAGTATTAGCTTTTCATGCAGAGGAGGGTTTGGATATGGTATTATTTAAAATTCTGGTTTTACCTGTTTACAGAATCAGAAAATACAGCAATTCAGTTCACCACTGGACTGGTTGCCTCACATGTATCAGTGAATCATCTACTACTTTTGTAAGGACATGTTTTTTTTGCCACACTGACAAATGGATCCTGTTGAAAATAAACAAAAATCTCAGTTATACTTAACATCAAATCAGAGCAGCTCAGTATCCACATTCATTCATTAAAAACAACTTTTAAGTTTGTTAACCAGTTCTACTCAATATACAGTTTGCTTTTTTGACAACTGCCACTAGATTCTTCAGTCTATTGGCACTGTGGCTCCAGTGCACATGCAGTAGCTGTACACAGTGAATGGCAGGTAGCAGGTTTCACCATCACTGTGGCCTTGATAAAAGCTGAGTACTCCTGCAGCCCGAGGCGCTTTCTCTGCTTGCTGTGGTGTGACAGCAGGATGTCAACGCTGATCTTTGGTGGTTCTGACCTTACCACTCCAACTTGATTGAGCCCGAAAAAGTCGCACTTCACCTGACCTGGTTTTTATCACCTTGTATTATTCGGCACAGGCTGGTTATTGTTATCCAAATTTCCATGCTTTCTAGACTCTCTGAGAGTGTACGATGATAAAATAGAGTGTGCATTTTCTGGACAAAAGATAACACATGACACAATGTTCCTGAAAACCATACTCCATCAATCTCCCTTTCACATTTGGGACTCTTTCTCTCCGGGCAGCTTTTAGAGCACAATAGGTTGGTTTCACTTGACGTCACACCGCTGCGTTCCTTTGGCGCGAAATTCCATTGGAGGTCAGGAAGTAATTTTCTACAGAGGATCTAGCTGCTGTTACCATTGTGAAAATACCGGTGTGTTGTGTAGTTTACGGTTGTTCCAATCGATCCGGCCGAGAGAAAAACAAGAGGTTTTACCGAGTGCCGAAGGTTTAAAGCTGAGCAATTTAAGAAGCTAACCGAAGAACGCCGGAAAAAATGGCTTTCAAACCTACATCTGCGGTCGGGAGGAGCAGAGTCGTCTAATGCACGTGTCTGCAGCGACCACTTCATCAGAGGTATTAGCTAACTTGGTTTTTGTGGCTTTGTTTATGTATTATTGGGTTGTGGTTAAATGCTTATGTACTTAGTAATACTGATCATGTTTAAGTTACCTGTATTCTAATATGGACTTTGTTGGGACTTTTTAGGGTGCCCTAGCGCTTTGGGTGACGTTGAGTCGGTAGACTGGGCTCCCACTGTTAGCCTCGGTTACCACACAACAAGTAAGCCCAGATCAGAGGCATCTCTTCGACGAGAGCAGAGGATGGAGCTCAAGGAAGACCAACAAAGACAATCAGAATGTGCAGAGGCTTTGTTGGATCTCCTGCAGACAACCGAGAGCCCAGAACCGACGCAACCCCCGTCTGACAGCCCACAACCAGAGGACACCAGTGGGATATTAAATGACCAACAAGGTAAATTAACCACCAGCATTATTATTAAACATTACAAATGTGATTGTCAGAAAATCAATGCAAACTTTGAATTAGGTTTAGAAAATAGAGTACTAACTTGAGAATCTGTAATAATTGGAACAGAGAACTTGCATGTCTGTAAAAAGGTTGTCAAAAAGATAACTTCACAACAATTCACATTCATATTTGACTATTTTAAATAACTAATTATGCATGCTACTGCTATATTGTATGCAGATGCAGGATGCCAGACTGATTTAACGATGGAGGACATCGAGAGGATGGAGGATGTTCTGAGACAGAACACAACAGAGCTGGGAGATCTTCGGACAAAGGCACTGGACACAAAGTTCAACCAGGAGTCCTTTGAGAACAACGAAGAGAAGACAAAGTTTTACACCGGGCTCCCCAACTTCTTAGTTTTACTTCAGGTTTTTCAACTGTGCGAGCCCTACATCACCTGTGGCCCTATGTCTGTGCTCTCCAAATTTGAACAGTTCATTTTAGTTTTGCTGAGGCTGAGACTAAATCTCCCTCTGAAAGATTTGGCTTTCAGGTTCAACATCTCTCTCTCCACTGCTTCTAGAATTTGGCATAAGTTAATTGACATACTTCTTGAGAGTACAGAATTTATAATTGAGGGGCCAGAGCGACATGTACTTCAAGCTACAATGCCAATGGGATTCAGACAGGCATTTGGATGTAGAGTTGCTGTGATTGTTGACTGTTTTGAAGTTTTTATTGAGAGGCCCTCTAATTTACTAGCTAGAGCACAAACATGGTCCAACTACAAGCATCACCATACTGTTAAGTTTCTGTATTGGTGTTGCTCCCCAAGGCTATGTCACTTACATATCTTCTGAGACTGCCAAGGCACACGAGGGGGAGTAAAGAGTACTGGGAGGGGCGAAACACGGTTTAAGCACGTAAGATGCTGGTGAGAGTGGTACGATGTGTTAGCCTTCGTCGAGTCGCACTCTCTTAAAGAATATAAAGGTTTTTTTAACCGGTCAAAGAAAAGAATGATAAAGTTGTAGA
Source organism: Notothenia coriiceps (assembly GCF_000735185.1). NCBI lineage: Eukaryota > Metazoa > Chordata > Actinopteri > Perciformes > Nototheniidae > Notothenia > Notothenia coriiceps. The sequence continues at coordinate 298,945 of NW_011364193.1, read as the reverse complement.
GAGTTTTTACTTGCATCAACCAGAAACTCGCACTACGTGGTTCAAAGGAAGGCTTCGAGTAAAAGTAGGAGAGCGTTAAATTTTTTATTATATATTTTCGGGTGCGGGTGTAAGTAGGGTAAAGAAGGGTGAAATTTTGCAGTCCAAACTAACAGGTAGGGTGCTCATGATAATTTAAAAAAAAAATCAGCAACTAAGCAAGAAGTCTCAATATTTAATACCCACAATAAACCGCGGGAGATACCAGAGGTTTGACTTTTACTGACCCACACGGATTAAGTGGTTTCTGTCTAACTTGGACGTGGTTTTAGACTACTACAATACGTTAGTGTAAACACTACTTAATACCTGTAAAGAAAGTATTCTGGGGCGGAAAAATACGCTCATCCAAACTAGTACCCTGTCCGTTATAATAACGATTTGTTACGAATACAAGTCTACCATTACACAGACTGGGAAGGTGGCTAGCGACACATTTCGCTTAAACCACAACTTTTTTATTTTATCTTTAAAATTTCACTTATAAAGTGAAAATTTAACCTAATTGTTATTTTTACATGCCTCGAATCCTAAGGGTTCTCCTAATAAACATCTCGTCGGCAGGAGGGTCTATCACAGTTTTCAAGTCAGTAAGGCCTCATACCACTGAAAACATTTACATAAGGTTTACCATAAAAACTATCCCACCGCGATAGCCTCGTGCAACCGTTTTAAAGATTGGGTAACTGAGGTCTTACAAAATTAAAAAATCTTGGCCAGGACCGCAGGCACCGTTTTAATATGAGTCAAAAACTCGTAAATTATATTTGCCGGAGTTTTCTTCTTTCTACCGCTGTTTTTATTATTATTCTTAACCACGTATTGTTTATCCAAGGAGCGTGAGCACGATCCTGTGGCAACCCCGAGGATCGTGACGGCACGAGCCCGGGATTATTATATATGGTGTTTATTGTTATCCAAGGAGCGTGAAGCACGATTCCTGAGGGTAACCCAGATGGCGAGGCGACGGGCATCGGGATCTGATGTATGTTCGAAATCTTAAAATGCAGTTATAGTGTTCCGGATGCTTGGCACCTGCTTTGGTAGTAAGTCTCTGTACTTGCCTTTATCTTTGACAGTTCGATTGGATGATTAATATCGGTTTGTAGATACTAACATCAGGGCGCTGGATCATTTGGTGCAAAGTGATGGTTAAAGTCAGTTGTTGGTGTTTATTCAGTAGCCCAGTTGTTTTTCTTTAATATAAACGAGACCTAGTCTATCGCGCATGATGTACGGATAGGTAAATTATGGCGCAGGCGATTCCTATCGTCAATATATGGGTGGACGGCACTGACGCTGGCTAGTCTGTATGTTCGACTTGAGGATGTTATCGACGCCAACGCGTCTTACTACATGCGTTATCGAACCAAAAGTAGTGCACTGACAGATAGCTGCGGCGTTTTAAGGTCACCTCAAGTCCTTCACTTTTGCGTTAGTAGTAGCTTGCGTTCCTTAGGTACCTCCTGTGGCTGATACAGTAGTTTGTTAATTTTACTTTGAGATGTGTGTGGCGTCTATAGCACTTTTTTAGTGTTGTGTGAGTGTTACTTCATCGTCGTGGTCTGTAATCTAGTGTACGGCTTACGAAAAATCCCATTTCCAGTTTACATTGTATCAATAAATTCAATTGTCAATGTTCTCTACTGATTCGGATTAAAGACCATCGCGTCGATCGATATCTGAAGAGGTAGGACGAATTTGAATCTTTTATAAGTTACTTTTGTATAGAAATTCAAACTCACGTTCATTGAAGTTAGAGTTGTTGAGATTTGCAAGTTATATAAGTTACACCAAACATCAATATAATATGTTTTGTATTGTAAAGCTAACACTACCATCGGCGCCCGTATCGGACGTTTACGATATTTATGAATCTGAATGGATATCGACGTGTGCTCGAATTGCAAGACAGAACATCCGATTGAATTGACAATGTCTAGTAAAGGGGCTTAAGTGAATTACCGTATATACTAAGTTATTTAGGCAAGTGAATTTCCCGACTACAACACGCAAACCCAGTTGTAGTCGGATTGCAAACCAATTAATCTTGTAACGATCAAACCAATCGATTTCGAAGTTGGATGATTCGATCAGGTCGTTAAACAATTACACTCAGGTGACTGTCTGTCTGTTGACGTTTTTGAAGTTGTTGGGTCGTTGCTCCAAAGTGATATGTAGGAATGTAAAATTTGTACATATTGCGCCTATTATTTCTGAAACAAGTTATTATTTACAAGATGTTGATGTGAAATATAAATAGAAATGAAAATAAAGAAACTAACAACTTTACTAAAAATCTAAATTGCAATACGGGAGGTACAAATGTGTAAACCCACCAACCTTTATTGGGACTCAGTAAAAAAACCAGGAATTTACTTATGTATCTAAAGTCAGTAAAATAAAACTCTCTGTTGTAAATAAGTCAATAGACATAAAACGTACAACGTTTATTATGTATAAGAATCCTATAAGAAATGTACAATACGACATATATCTTTCCCCGGAGTTGAATTTGACAATTAAAGTTACTTTCGAATTTTTTTACTCGAAATACAATGAAATTTATCAAACTAAACAGAGAAATTAGTCAACAAACTAGATAGTTACCAAATTCGAGACTGATTGAATTGAGAGAAATGCAAAGAGGAAGAAGTAGGTCAGAATAATACAGGGATATTGCCTTCCGGCAGTACCGGTAACGCTCCGCCTACTTGACACACCGCTATCGTCGTCGCCTGGCCCCAAACCGTACGTCCGAGTCTACCAGTGGTGTCTGAAGGTCTTCTAGAAGGGGTACCCTCTATTCGGACATATAACCCGACCGTCCTGACCGGTGACTACAAGTCTGTCACACTCACACATCTGGAGGTGGAACAAGAGAGTTTCACCGATTTGTCAACACTTGTGGCCCATGATACTACTGTCCTAACTAAATGGTGAGATATTTCGATGTTGAGAGCTAGATCTGATTCATTCTGAAAGAGAAATCTCCTTCGGACCCTCACAGTTCATGTTATGATGTGGATATTCAAATAGGTTGTTGTTTTCACAACATCAACTTATCATAATGATACGTAAGATTATTTATCCCTCTTTTCAATAATTCTTTTAGACGATAGGTATCGAAACTTTATTCAATCTAAACACTACCTGACTTAAGTTACATTTTAGACTCCTAACTACCTGAGAAACGGAACACACATCTAGGGTCTCCGAGAATTTAAGTCTGACTTGGACATGCTCGACTTCCTCCCAGGCGGTCTAGTTCGGGTTTGGAAGTACTATTCGTACCAAGGTTGGACAACATGTTCTTCTCCACTCACGTGACTTGAATCATTATCTGGGTACAGGTGTAAATTCGACGAATGTCATCCGTGTTATGGACGTATTTACCATTTATGCAGTACGGAGTAGAGTCCAAACCCGGTATGATGTAGCTCGGACACTAGCGGCCCTTATCTAGGTTTTGGAGGCTTGGTAAGTAGACGAGGAACCTAGACTAACCGACGGGGTACCACTGTCTTCTGAAACAACACCGCCTTCAAACACCAAGAGAGGAACAACGTAATAATAAACGTGTCACGGTCGAGAAATTGGACGTAATGTCGTGGAAGTATAAGTGGACTGGTGTGAGTGATCTCCTTCATCCCGACACAACTATAATAACGATAACATTTTTTCTACAAATGACTTTCTAATTACTATGATTCTTCTGACTTATTATGTACCAAAGAATAAATTGTAAATGTTATTGGGAGTTACCGGTATGTACCCTCGCAGTGGTCTGGTTAACAGTAGAGATCTTATAACAACTTACTTAATTCGGACTTACATACTACTTTCAAACATATAACTCAATCCGATGTGTGTTAGACTGTTTGCTTGTTTTTCTACAAATGACTTTTCTAATTTACTATGACTTATTATGTACCAAGAATAAATGTTCTGATGTCGAGGTACTGAATGAGGTTACCCTGCTGTCTGTGACTGTCTAATCTGTTCCGTGTCGTTTATTGGGGTTAGAACAGTAATTACGATCACGGAGTGGACCAAAACAATCGTACACGAGATACCCGTGTCGGGACGAAACGTCTTAGACTATAAAAGAAGACTGATTAGGATACTGAGAAGCTGTACTTATGCGGTGTAATCGATAAAAAGAAACAGAGAAGGTGGAGCATACGACTGTCGACTGAAAAAGGGGACCACTTACGTCCGTAGAAATCACTTCGTGATTTTAGGGGTGTGATAGCGGTTATAGCTTGGTGCCAGACGATCCTCGTTATAGAGGGTCCATTGTCCAAAAAATCCTCGGGTGAGACATAACACTAGACAAATAGGGATTGAGAAGGANAACAAAACAGGAAGATTAAATGTGGTCTCTTAAACATAAGATCTCTAGCAATATCAATATTATAATCTGATATTAAATCATTTACCAGTATTGCTTTAGATGCTAGAGATCTTATGTTTAAGAGACCACATTTAATCTTCCTGTTTTGTTGCACTGTAGTAGTTGTTACATTTACTTTTATTAGGTTATTATGTATGACACCTCTATTAGGTTTTACCTTAAATTGTCCTTGGGCAGACACACACACCGTTAATATTGGGTATTTTATTGGGTTCGGGATTCCTATGGATGACTGCCTAGGAGAGAGCGCAGAGAAGCGTGTAAGACTGCGACTCTGCCTCCTGGTCTCAACTCCAGTTTGTCATGGATTAAGTCCACAAAGCCCTGAAATGTTTGCCGAAATGAGATTTGCACCTTCCAAAGTAGGATGAATGCCGTCTCTCTTAATCAGACCAGGTTTTCCCCAGAAGGCTGTCCAATTATTCACGAAGCCCACATTGTTTGCTGGGCACCACCAAGACAACCAGCGCTGAAATGATGACATGCGGCTATACATGTCATCATTGATCAGATTTAGTAAAGACCACACAATGTCAATAATGTAAAAATGTATATGTGTTTGCCATTGCAAGGGTGTTAGCTGGAAATCAAGATTGTATCATTCATTCTCACAGTTTCTAAAAAGAGACCGACCAAATGTGAAGTCCATTGATTTCATGTAGGAAATTAAGAGGTTAAGGTTTCTATTTTACAAATTCGCTGGCATGAATAGTTAACTTTTTCTCCTTGCACACACTTGTCTCATGAGCCAGCTTTACTGACTTAAATACCCCTTTAGTTCAGATTCATTCTAAGTACATGTGAACCTTCAACTTGAATAGACTATTTTTTACTCTCAAAGTGCATCAAAAGGTAATGGACAATTGTGCATTCAGTACTTTTCATTGTGTTCAGTTCTTTCCTTTTATCGTCACTGTACATTCTCTACATTTCAGACATTGTATATACATTATACAGATGGCCACCGTGGTTTCTTTTATTCAGATTCTTCTATTACTTAGAAAATACACACATTCTGTATATTGACAGCACATACACATTCAACCTCTTTGGAGGAAGGGTATGTGCAACCGGGACACTGAGAAGCATGAATAAATACAGCTATTGGTTGAGTGGGTCGGAGGCCAGAACAGACTGGCTACCGCCGATAGTTTGACATCTCTTTCACTAGGGTCAGGGTGCTATGTGGTAAATGGTGTAACTAAAGCCTTTTAGTGCAAAGCATAGTGTTATATGTACCGGTTTGTATTTTTTGCTTCTTAACCTCTGCTGCTTTGAGAGATAACATTTTCCCGGTACCATCATCCTGCTGTGTAGGAAATAAATTAATCCCAAAGTTTAAAGCAAGTTAAAAGGCAACAGCAGGCTGTGACCTAGCCAGACAATAAATAGTTGTAAAGAAAATTATTTTAAAGAGATCATGGGTATTACATTCGGTCTGATATCTCTCCAGAAAGGATTAATATCACCCATTAAAAAGGAACACGTGAAACACATTGGAAGGCCCTCTGGCATGAAGGGGCTACATACAGTACTGTACAAATGTGGATAAAGGGACACATAACCACACTTTAACAAAGTACGCATATGGGCAGAGAACTGAGTAAAGCTCTTTTTTATGCTCATAAAGGCCATGGGTCATTGTCTCTGGGAATGTCAATTGCCAGAACATTTTATGACACTGCCGGTCGACCTCATAAAGCCCCAGGGATGACACTGAGAGGAAGAACTCATCTTTGTATTAAAGCTATAAATAAAATCATTGGAGTTGGGATATTGTTTCAGACCTCTAGGCTGCTTGCTAACCCTGCTGCTGTGAAGGACAATTTTCTGGCTGTGACAGGTGTTAGAGGATTGTTGGTACCCCCCCCAGACAAAAGGGAACTCTCTGGACATGGGCTATAGACCAACAGGATGCCAGGAGTGAGACATTGGCACCCGATCAGGTTTGTCATCTCATCTGATAGAGCACAACTTCTGTTGTACCAACATTTTACAGACGAGCAGACCCGCAGGAATGAGTCATATGCCCATAACACGGAGATAACAGTATGGGCAGAGTTATTGCTGACCAGGCAGTTTAAGATCAGCTACCAGCAGTTTTCTAGCACTGCAGCATGTACTGTAGCACACTGGACAGGAACAGCATTATTTTTAGAATATGCGAACGCTTAGAAGAATGTAGATATTTAGGGATGTTTACAAAAGTGTTAGGTGAGAAGATGAACTCTACTACTGCAACTCTAATCTAACACAGCACACATCATCTACTATCTTATTGTAGCACAAAGACAGGAAACCGGAAGTGATATTGTCTTTTTCTTTTCGCATTTAAGTATATGTTGTCAGAATAATTGGACAAATTAGTTCCAGACTCCAAATGTATTTGAACGGCCCCTCAAGTCAAAACAACAATCTCCGAAAGTCGGCAAACATTTTGGTACACGGCTCTTCACATATAGTATATAGTAAGTATAATAATTGACATCCTACCAGACAAAAACATAATGCACAACAGGAAAATGTTGGATTGGTAAGAAGCTTTTTGTTTATTCAGATATTGCATATCAATTAGAACACATGTCCTTTTTTATGAGGTTGTAAATCGTCAGATGTTGTCCAGATTGAGTAAACTGAATTGATTAGATTAAGTATTTAAATCTGGTAACAAACAATATAAACAGGAGCACATTAATGTTTTGATGTCCTAAGCAATGAACTATGGCACATCTTCCTAGCAGCTATGTTGATTCGAATACTGAAATGAACAAAACCACATGACAATGGGACCCCCAAAGGACCACGTTAATGCAGCAATGTTTACAGATTAAACAGACATACAGGTACAGTAGTATCCAGTCTTAATGTTCTATATAAGCTAACAGGTTGCGGGCGGTATGTTTTATCACAAATGTTAAAGTCTGTCTACATAAAGCCATGACTTCATTTGACCATAATCATAATCTCGTGGTCTTAGAAGATAGTATAATGGCAGATGATACAATATTTTTCACTTCATTATTTAGTTTCCATTCTTCTGCAGAACATAAAGGAACGAGTCGGAGGATGGTTTAATAATGTACCGCTAAACATTCACATTGGTGCACGGTATAAATGTCACAAAATGCTTCTCAGTGATTACAAATCCAAGGATTTAGTGAGACTGATTCTATTGTTAATAAAGGTTTTGCTGTGTTGGATGATTTATTCACGCAAACATTGGGGTTTTAAAAGCATTACGGATTTTGAATGCATGCAAATATGCTAACCTGTCAAAACCTCTGACCCTTTCAAAGAGCCTTTTAGTGATTCAGTGACAGCTAAAAAAAAACACTTCAGTGATTTAAAAAAAAGCATATTCCTCAAAAAGTTTTTATATAAATTGGTATGATTTCAGCTATATGCTTAAAACACAACAATCCTCTAAAAGACTATATCTCAACACACCCATGAAGTCCATTACAGCAGCTAAAATATACAGTCGGTTATGGATTTGAGCATGTGCCGGCTGGATCAGGGTTCATCTTATGCGACATCATTCCTCTTTCACCTAGCAGAGAACCAGACAAGATTACAGGGGTTGTCTGTCTCACACACCACTCTTCCCACTAAACTACTCCCCCATTTCCATAACAGGTCTTCTTAAAGAGCCTGTCTTTCAGGTTAGATGAGATCGGCTTCAGAGGGCAGTTGAGTCAAAATCACTGTATTTCCTGTCAGCTCAATTCTCTATAGAGAAATAGGAATCTGATAGCTCTCACTAAATCCGGCAGTGGCTCAGTCAGTAGGGGCTTGGACTGGGAGCTGTAGGGTCGGCGGTTCAAGTCCCCGACCAGACCTGAAATATATGGAGTGTGAACTACTTGGAGAGGTCCCAGTTCACCTCCTGCCCTGCCGTGGTGCCCTTGCGCAAGGACACCCCCCCCATTCCCCCCTCACTCCCATTGCTCCCTGGGCGCTGTACAATAGCTGCCCACTGCTCCTAGACTAGACTTCTGGTACTAGGATCGGTTAAAAGCAGAGGCCACATTTCACTGTGTGTGCTGCGTGCTCTGCATGTATAAAGAGGGTTTCATCCCTCCCAATTCTATAGAAAACCATTTTTTTTTTAACGCTGAATTTATTTTTACGGCATGGTTTTAATTTTTTAATTTTTGGAGAAGTGAGCATATGCCTCAGTTCAGTATATTGTATGTAGTCCGTACTTGGAGCCACTTTTCCTTTCTAAAGTATATGAAACACCTGGGTACTCGACACCAGAATAGACCTGACTGCTTGAGGATGAGAAAACTCAGATTCAACAGATGGATAGTCTCTCTTCCCACTTCCCAGCAGATGGTGCGGCAATATCGACTCAAGGACTTCAACTTCAGTTCAGGTGGAAAACAAAAAGGGGCTGGATTTCATGTGATTACTTTGTTCTTCTTTCCCTGTATGGAAAGTTTTCCTTCCTTTTTGTTTTGTTTCAAGCTTGTCCTTCTAACAATTTCCTGACATACTGTAACCATGCTTCGATTTGCTTTACAGAGCCTTTGAATTGCTATTTTTCTATGATGCTCTACTCATAAGACTGATGGCTACAGCGTACAGGGTACACAAGAGCAGCCAGCTGTGGGTGGTTAAACGGGAAGATCAATGGATTTGAACATTTATGCTATTCCTGTTAATTATACCGCGATCTTGATGGAGATTTTGTTGGCAAGGTGATAACGAGAGTTGTTTATGTCTTTGGTGAAGGGTCGTTATAGAAGCCCTAGTTGGAGATCTATCCCGTTTTAATTATGTCTCCATTTGTAAAGTCCTCTGGTCACATAACCACTGCATCATGCTGTCAGCTGCACTGCTGAGCTACTGTATGAGGATAGAGCAAGGTTGATTATATTGTTATTGCAAGGTTGTAAAGTACTGAAATAAATCATAACACAACCCTGAGTCATTATACCTAATGAACTTTAACCACCACAAAACCTACAATGAAAATATATTTTATTTTAATGAGCTCAACTTATAACAAGATGGATATAAATGGAAGCTGTTCCTCTAGTTTTTCGGCTGTCCATTTTTGTTAGACAGGATATAGAGTATCTAAGACACTACATCTTCATACTGGCATTGCACAAAGGATGCAGGTGGTTTCAATAGCCTGCGCGAACATAATATTAGATGTGTGGTTAGACTCTGCTTTTGGAGCAATCTATGTTCATCTGTCCCTGATGGACTTGGACTAAACAATGCCAGAGCTTTTTTTTTTAGTGTGTCTGTCTGTCTGCGTAAAAAACAGAGCAGGATTTTTTATTTTGATTAAATGTGTTGTATAGACTATAATAGGAACTGCCCATTACTTTCCAGGATTCGCTAATGGGATTTGATTTGGAGGCCTCGACAACTTCAATCCAAACACGCACGTATCTTGCAAAAATAAATTGAATCTTTGTCACATGAATGGCCAATTAAATCTGTGTGATCAAAAATAATAGATCTTCGTAGCTGGGAAAAAATGAAAGCATTAATGTTAATTTCCCTTTAGATTTCCAAAGAATACAAATGAGCATTTACCAGTCCTGCTGAGAGATAATGCTTGAGTGAAGCTAAAAGCTCCCCTGTCAGTAGCATGTAGCGCCTTGAGGTCCCTCTGACTGAGATCATTTAAAGCATTTGAGCTTTAATTATCAGGACAAAGAATCTGCAGTTAATTTGTATCAGAGAAAAAAACATTGCACAGTTTTAGTATTTTACTTTGCTTTCACTATTGTATCACGCTGATACCAAAACGAAAATTACAAGAATTACATTGTATAATATTATTTGTATTATGTTGTGTTATGTTTAATGTATTTTCTTTCATTGTATCTTTTTTTTATTCTAAAATCGAGCAACTGATGAATGGAAAAGGTCTATTGGCGATAACCACACTCTGTATGGGGGTCATGAGGGTTGGTGAAAGGTTGTGACGGCTAAGGAAATTAGTAAAAAGTAATATATTTCTTTCATTAAACATCTCCTGTACCGTAAGAAATGTTTTTTTAACAGACAGCGAGTCAAAAGTGCAGACATTTCACCTTGCACGATACCGCAGGACTTTGGTAAGTACTGAGATATCTTGCAGTCAGATTTTACCCACAGTCTGTTTTAAAACACCTCCAACCTCTCAGTTTTTGCTCTGTTCAATTATGGAAGAAGCTGCTACGAGTGACCAACAATGCTAATGCAACTGAAAAGATTACAGCTTGTTTCATCATGCTATAACCTCCTAACTAGACGGTCTAGACCTTTCAGTTGGATCTGGGATTTCATTACATGCCATCATTGGCCTCCATTATTATCTGTGTCAGTTACAGGCCATCCGCTTTTTCAGAGACCAATGGCTGTTATGTCGGTCCGCTTGCAGTGGTGTTGCTGTGTCAACCCAATACATTAAAAGTACAAGTTTTAAGTGACTGGGCCCACCGCTTGCCTTGGAACACAATCCTTTTGCCTTGTGTTTTTTGAGCACTCCGGAAGGTTATGTACTACACTTGTTTTTTGAGGACACATTGGTCCGCTCTGCTTGCCACTCTCCTGTCAAATCTAAACTGAAATTACAAACAAGGTAGTAATAATAGCTAGGGTTTCCTGTTGTTCATTTCTCTCCTGGGGATAACAGTGTAACAGTGTAGCAATGCCATGATTGTACAACGTTTCCCTCTCATGGGCTGTGTGAAGGCTCTTCTTTTCTACAGCGCAGATTGAGTTCAAGCCCTCTGACTACAAGCAACGATTCAGACCATCTCTTTATATTTTTCTCAGAAACGAGGAGTCTGTGTGATGGACAGGGTGTTAATAGTAAATGGATCTAACCAGAGATGTTATCTGTTCACAGAAGCTGTACCCATATATCCTGACAGCAGTAACACACCTAGTCTTTGGCCTTCAACATATGCTCATAACTTTAGCTGCTGTGCAGGTTTACTAATCTAGTAAAGTTAAAGGGTGGCAGATAATAAGCCATTTAATAATAGTTATATGCTGAGCTGTGCACTTGGCATAAGAAATGCATAATACGGTTATCATGTGAAAGTTGTGACTTTTTTCATATAATTTGTTATTAAATATCTCAATATGTTTTTTGTTAAAGAAACATTAGAGAATAACTTATTTCTTGATTTTAACAAAAAGTTTGATTATAACGACTTTTAAGACCCTTCTACACATGCAAGTCCATAAATGCTGATGCAGTTGCATGTCCAAAGTTGCTTCAAATATCAACCAGACCAGCGACGTGCGGTCAGGGAGGCAGGGGAGGCAGAGCCTCACCTGTCATACTCCAATGTAACGGAAAAACAACTAAAGTAAAACTAAATAGTAATAATAATAAAATGTCTCCACTGATCTGTGTTGTAAGTGTGATTTATGTATGATTCCAATCGCTTTTTAAAGTCAAAATCAGCAAATGTGCCGAGCTCCGCTACAACTACGGGTAGCGATGAGAAGTGAGGCAGGGACGAGCTCTGCCTCTCGTAAGCCCACAGTAACTTGCTGGAGCGCGGGCACTAATTTAGCGCGCGCGGGCACTTATTTTGTGAGGGCGTTCAAACCAGTTACTGTGGGGTGAGGTGAGGCACAGATCTGCCTCACCTCAGAATGCGTCACCCCACAGAAACTGGCTGGAAAGCGGGCCCTAAGCGCATGCCTGTTACCAATTGAAGTATTATTTGAATTATTTGAAGTATTAAAGTAACGTGTTATGGCAGCAAAGTTAAATCTGGTATATTCATTTTAATGTCACTTTATATATATTCATGTGTGTTAAATTTGAAGGGACAAAGTATATTTTTCCTCCCCAATATATTGAGGTGAAGTCTTTGTGTTTAGAAAGGGATGTGAGCAGGGGACATCCTTGTTTGGGGAAAGCTCCAAAACTCGGGAATGTTTCCCTCATAAAAGAAGAGGGTGCGTTACACATGCTTAGGGCAAATGTGTGTGTTTTCATTGCAGTAAATATATGTGCTGCGTGATTACTGTTCAACTATACCTCTGTTTTTATTCTTTCATGTGTGGGTACTAAATGGCTACAAACATTGTGGAGAAATTAGCTTAAACATGTTTTATTACTCTATATGAAATGGAAGCAGCTTTTATGACAGGGACGAGAGAGCTGGGGGAGGGGACATTCTTCTTAAGATTTTCAGCATGTCAATTATCAGGGAAATCTACTTGTTTTAAATAGATGTGTGTGGTTAATTACTTTGTATTATACATAAAAGTATGTGTAAAGGAAGCTGGAAATAGCAATGTGAAACTTTTATTTGAGGAGTAAGGATGTGAACAATAGCTCAAATGGCTGGAAGAAGGCTGCAGGACAAATGAGTGTGTTCTCTATGTTGGGCCTGTGTGAAGTTGACGATTTGAAAAGCATCTCTAATACTGCTTAAGAGCATACGGTAATGTGTTCCTCGTTACATTGATATGAAGGCTAATTTACATGTATACGTCTATTCTAGCAACTATAACAACTATATCTTTAAAACATATTTTCTAACTTGTGTGTTGGTAACCTGAGGGGGGAGATGGCCCAGAGACAAAGACCATAAGGGGAATGTGTGTGTGCTGGCTGCAAGGATGTGAAATAATGATAAGGAAAGCTTGTTGTTTTAGAGCAGGTTGTTCAGACACCAAAAGGTATCTGGTTTTCGTCAAACTGAAAGGCTTTTGTTCCGGTTTCTTCTGCTGTGTCGCGCTGATTGGGTACGACAGGGCCATGTGTTGGTCTCTCCAATAAATGACCTCAGGGGAGCCATTGGGACACCTCCTCCTGTGTTTTTAGTATGAAAGCCTGTGTTTTCCTTTGGTTCACGCTCTTCTTTTCTTCATGCTGGCCAAGGGTGGTAAGTGTTTAAGGGACCTCTCCCAGCGAGAGGACCAGAGCAGGGGCACCCGAAGGGGGGGGGCCCCTTTTGAATTGTTTTTGTGAGGTCATTGTATGTTCTACCATTAAGCAGATTATTGTTTAACCCTATATCCCTGGCTGCTTTGACTTTTCCTTCTTTCTAAACAAAGCTCATAGAGGATCGAGCAGAATTCTGCCCCAACACATCTCACTGTAGTCACCAAGTGTAATGTTTGTATATCCCTTATTACATTTATTCTGGCCATCCATAGTCTCTAAATAACTTAATTTAACGTATATATATATTTAGCTCGATGGGTCTTCAATTCATATACGGCAATGAAAAACAGCAGGAGAGGCAGCCATAACCCTCTGCCGCACTGAGCCCACAGTTCTTGTTGCTACTGTTATTCTACACAGAGACGGTAGGACACAACAACAAAACTAGACTTTTGAAATTACAGGAAGTTAAGGGACTTCTTTTACAAGAAAAACTAATAGAGATTGTTGATCCAGAAGGAGAGCATGGACTTCATCTTCAAGTCAAGGTAAGACCACATTGTCATGGAAAATGGATTTACTAAGAAAGAACAATCCAATATTTAGATGTGGGTATCCTTTTGTGACCGTCTGTTTACAGAATTGAAGCATCAGCTAAAAAAAGCTTTGAAAAATAGCGAAATTTTCGATTAAGGTCAACATATAATATTTGTAACTGCTCGAAAGAGTCTGAACCTCACGCAACGTCACTGAACCAGACCTAATATGAGATGACAGAATCACAAAGTCTACACAGGTGAATGAACACTGAAAATATATTTATGATAAATGGTAAAAGGGCTTAAGATTACAGTATCAAATGTCATTTAAAGTCATGAAGAATTGTGCTCACCCAGTACTTCACCCTGAGAGGACTGGTGATGTCACCACCTCACAGTGAGATTTATCGGCAGGCAATATGAGAGGCTGTATGATTCCCTTATACCTCTCTCCTCACTCCCGGGGGTCAATTGCAATGGACTTATGCGAGAGGAGAAAGAAGTTCATAGGGAAAATATGTGTGTCAGCTCACATCAGGTCTGTTCCTGCTCCCATGGAACCAATCAACATTTGAAAAAGTATAGAAATCCCTGACCAGTTGGAGCCTATTGATACCTCCAAAATCCTGCAGGGCTACAGTAAAATAAATGATGGTTAGAAGTCTAGGTTGTCCATTTAGACATACATGTATAGGGGGTATAGTTACGTATGTAGATGTGGGAGTATAGTATCATCATACAGAATTTTCGGTCTATTATTACCACAAACGCGTAATTGCCATTAAAACTGTGCACATCACAGAATATGGCTGTGAATGGTTAATAATAGAATTGTATATTTTTCTCCAGGCATTTTTTCAAACAGCTTCTGAACATTAGAAGCATAACTGAGCCTTACTCAGTTGACACTTACCCGTTGTCTACATTATCATGCTTTCCATACGGCACACAATGCGGTTTACAATAATAATGGTTAGCATAGACACTGTTAATATTGAAAGTTATTGTCCTTGATTGAGAAAAACTTTAGGATAAAGGCAGAACTCCTCATTTCCAGCCGTGCCTCAATTGGTTCTGGCTGTATTGTAAACTGTTACTAATTGTTAGAAAGTTAAAAATCAATGTTTTAATGGGAAATGTAGTTAAACATGCCGTCAGTTTTAATGCAGTTTTACACTGAAAAACCAAAATTCTTGTGCACAACAGCTGTTACAGTTTTATTCTGAAACTCTTTCATCTCCGGTTGGCGTTAGCGTGTGGTAAAATTTACAATTTCCAAAAGAGGTGAATTTAGTAGCGAAATTATATGGAGTGGCTGCAAACCGAAGCCTACTGGATTACACTACAACTATAGATGTCGAATACTAGCTCATGCTGAATTATTAATGAGGTACGTTTTAGAAATATTGGTTACAGACGAGAGTGCATGTGGACAACTTCCGGATATGTACCGGAACCATACGATGTGTCCGAGAAGTTTTTTTTAGAGTATGTATACGCAGGTTAGAATTGTTAATGAATAAGTGATTTGATGAAAGATGAATATGAGGAGAAAAGGCGTGTGTTATGCATATACTTGAATGTGAAAGAACTCAATTTCCTCTGTTTAAATGCATGTACAAGACTAGGAGACGAGGCGATGCCGTGGCGTTGGGAGGAGCAGGCAGAAGGATATTCACAGCACCGATGTAGGATCGGTCCTCTCCTTCCCTATACCGAAGCGGATCCACTCCTCAGGCGTTTGACTGAATACATATGGTGAATTCGGCGGTCTCTTAATTAAAGTACCCAATTAAAAACTTTCACAGACTCCATATCCTAATAGCTCTCTCCTGGACGGGAGAATAACGAACACGACTTCATTGTAGTACGTGTGGTTAATTCATGCTATATGCTAGCATGCATTGAGTTGGTTTGAAAAAACTTACAGCGACCTTAAATGTTCCAGCTGGGGCTTTCCTCGCCTTTCCCTTCTTGTAGAGCATTTGATAAAGTATGTTCCTTGTTCATGTCATAAGATGTAATTTGGAACATATTATCATGTGGAGATGCCAGATGTAAGTGGAAATAAAATGGGTGTTGGCCTTGTGATTCCAATGTGTCCTTATATCTTGATCTCAGTATGATATCGAGACTGCCTATGCTGTGACCCCTCTGTGTGTAACAGACCGTGTCATGGAATTAATTGGTCGTATCAGACATCAGTGACACATGTCAATGTACCATAGTAGTGGTTATGCTTCACCTGTAGCGTGACCGCTGACTGCTATTAGTGATCTGCAGTGCATTCTAAAAAGCCAGTGTGTATCTACGTGGCTTTTCCATATTTCAAGGCATTATCGTGGTATTTCGCAGCCATGCAGCGATGATTAGTTCTGGTGCTCTCGGACGAAGAGAAATGAATGGTACGCGTCGCTACAATTTTCTGGGAGGTAAAAATAGCCTCACCAGTCGAGTGGGGGGGTGACTGCGTTGGATCAGCTCGTAGTATTGTTGTTTGGCGCAAACATGCAAAAAATGACCGTGTAAACGTGATCTTTGCACTTTGGATTATATTGGTTGCCCTAACAACACTGCTGACATGGACAGTAAGTAGGCAATGATGATGTTATTCTTCAATGTTTGGCGTAAAAGCTTTTACAATGTG
>NW_011364193.1:277008-282392 GCF_000735185.1 Notothenia coriiceps | reverse complement strand
TATATATTGGTTTGTGTGTATATATATATATATATTTGTATATATATGTGTGTGTGTATATGTATATATATATATATATATATATATGTGTGTGTGTATATGTATATATATATATATATATATATGTGTATATATATATATACATATATATACAGTGGGGCAAAAAAGTATTTTCTCTCTTTCTCTCTCTGCACTCCCCTCCCCTTCAACTCCCTCTCTCTCTCTTGCAGGGTTCTTCCAGATTTGGATTAGAAGGTTTTCAGAACCGCAGTGTTCTCTAGGTGAGACTTGCAAACCTTCACAACAGATGTAGCCCATCAATTGTGATTCATGAAAGAGTTTAGCTAGAAGAACTGAATGCTGATTGGAAACTAACTTCTTTGATGTCCTTGTCTACACCCTTCCTCCTCACCTACTCCCATCCTCTGTCTTCCTGTCACCCTTCTCTGTACTCATCCTCTAGGTGTCAGTTTCTGGGATGTCCAAGGCAGGTGGCCTTGGGGGGCTCGGCCCCGAAACACAGACCACCAGAACAGATAAGTCCACGTCTTAAAGACTGCACAAGCCTCTAAAGATGGACACATCCACATGTAGAGACTCCCACACAGCTGCATGAAAGAGAGGCCAGATGTCACCTCTGCTGGAATCACTTTTTATTGAACCAACGTCTTTTTCTCCCTCTACAGCCCCCCAATATTGACATTCCATCAAACGAATAATAATCCATTCATGTATTTAGCACTACAGATCTACAAGTGGAGAGCAGGTAATGGATGATGACTCAGTGTAAATGGCTATTCTTCAGCACAGATCAGTGCTAGTCTCTACTGCTCAATCTTCCTCCTCCTCACCCCCTTACTCCACCTCTCTGCTCTCCTTTCCTGTACACCGCTGCTTGTCGTCCAGTCCTGCCCCCCCCCTTCAACACCATGGTAGGTGCAGGCTTGGGTGTTTGGAAGCTAATGCGAGGTGTCCGCCAGCTGGAGCTTCACCGCCTTATCCTGGCACTTATCATCTTCTGCTTACTGTCCATGGCCTTCCTAGCTTACTATGTCTCCAACAGCCCAAAAATCAAGGAGGCCCCCCCTTTACCCTTTAGTGACTGTGGTGGAGGAGGAGGGATTTCACCGGGTGTGAGTACTGGGGACGCCGGAGGGGGGCCAGGTATCCAGAGGGCCCCGCTTTTTCTTCCACAGCGCGAGGGTCGACTACGACAGGTAAAGGCGGTGGACATTTCCAGGACAGACGCCGTGGTTCTGGTGTTTGTAGAGAGCATCTACTCCCAGCTGGGCCAGGAGATTGTAGCAATATTAGAGTCAAGCCGCTTCCACTACCGGACAGAGATTGCTCCTGGTAAAGGAGACATGCCCACATTGACAGAGCATAACCGTGGACGTTACACACTAATCATCTATGAAAATGTTTTGAAATATGTCAATCTGGATGCTTGGAACCGTGACTTGCTGGACAAGTACTGCGCTGAGTATGGAGTAGGAGTCATTGGCTTTTTCAAAGCTAATGAAAACTCTCTTCTCAGTGCACAGCTCAAAGGCTTCCCGCTCTTTCTTCACTCACACATGGGTCTCAGGGACTACCGCATAAACCCCAATGCTCCTCTACTCTTCATCACCAAGCCCAACCAGGTGGAGCAAGGCCCTTTACCAGGGGACGACTGGACCATTTTCCAGTCCAACCACTCTACCTATGAACCAGTGCTTCTGGCCAGCACCATGTCCTCCGAGGCACTGGCCCATTTTGGTCCTGGCCCCCTGCGGGCGCTCCACGCCACAGTGGTCCAAGACTTGGGGCTCCACGATGGCATTCAAAGAGTTCTCTTTGGAAATAATCTTAACTACTGGCTTCACAAGCTGGTGTTTGTAGACTCCATTGCCTACCTGACGGGGAAGAGACTGTGTTTGTCCTTGGACCGCCACATGCTGGTGGACGTGGATGATATATTCGTTGGCAAGGAGGGAACCCGCATGAAGGTGTCAGACGTGGAGGTGGGTGAGCCAGTCACACAAGGGACCACAACTAATCAGACATTAACTTTGGTTGGCTCACCTGGCATAGTTGTGGTTTCTGAGATGTTCACACAAAAAAAAAAAATGTTAAGAGTATGTTTTTTTATTATTTTAACGGGGGCATTATATGCCATAAGGTTTTTATCCAAGCAATAAAAGAGAAGTTAAAGAAGAATGTGCTTACAATATAATTCTAAAGATTCTTATTAATGAATTCAAGGCATATCATTGATTGAGGGGCCTTCACTTGGCTCGAACACTCAATGAACGCAGTGCTAACAAAACCCAAACCTCACATGCACTAACATGCACGGCTAGATTACAGCTGGATTACAGTCTCTGCTGTCATGTAAAAAACTGAAAAATATGATGTCAGTGTTGTGTTTGCTTTGTGTTTCTGATGAAAACAAGTGGAATAGTGAAACAAATCTGGTATTGTACATTTTAAAGAACAATACAAGTGGTTTTGCATGTTAAAGACAAATAGCTTCTCGGTGCTTACACCTTCCATTAGTGGCAGACATTTCCCAACCATATATTGACTTTGGTCATATTTTGCCAAATTGTTAACATTTACAAAATAATTTTTTCAAATTGGCAAACCACCTTATAATTTAGAGTTTCAGCTTTTCTAAATGTATTGCAGATAACAAATATAATGCAACTAAATATGACTAAGGGTTTTTGATCATTTTCCCTTTTTTTTCAATTAAGATCTATAAAAGAAAACCAGTGTGAGCTGTATTTTTCATTCTTTCACAGGCACTGCTCAACACTCAAAACAAGCTGAGAGCACTGGTCCCTAATTTCACCTTCAATTTGGGATTTTCTGGAAAGTTCTATCACACAGGTATGAAACATGTTATTATTGAATACACACTGCTTTCTATTTGCTTAGGGGCTCTGGATGTCTACTCTTGTGCTGACCTTTTATGTGCGATGCTGAAGCAGGTTACACCTTACCATAACCAGTTAACCCTACCATCTCAACTTCTTCAGGGTATTGTTTTATAAAGCAATATTTAATATTGTCAGTGGGACAGCAGTGTTTTCCCTAGAAAACGCTGTTTCTCTCTCTGTTTTGCTCCGTTTTTGTGTGTGCCGGCAACAGCATACATTCACTGCCACAAAGAAGAATTATAAAATTGGGAAAATATGCCATTGAATGTGCCATTCACTCTAAAATATGAAACTTAAAATGTACAATTGGAAACCAATATTGAAACTGAAGCAGAATATTTAAGATACAGTTATAGATGAATGGGTAAAGGACGTTCTTTACCTCAGTCTTCACTGCCTGATCAGATACATGTATATTAACATGAGGCTAGAGATTGCTGTGGCACTAATTGTGTGTGTGTGTGTGTGTGTGTGTGTGTGTGTGTGTGTGTGTGTGTGTGTGTGTTAGGTACTGATGTAGAGGATCGTGGAGATGACATGCTGCTGCAACACAGGATGGACTTCTGGTGGTTTCCTCACATGTGGAGCCACATGCAGCCGCACCTCTTTCACAACGTCAGCGTCCTGGCTGAGCAGATGAGGCTCAACAAGATCTTTGCTCAGGTGAGCACCACTAATTCTCTGTGACAAGGCACAGTGTGTGGCTATGTGGAGGGTGGAAGGAGTATGTAGCTGTGGGCCTACAACAACACTCAAACATAGGTGTAGTGAATGGCTAGTGTTACGACTTCATGACCACAGGAGTAGTGTCAACTTCAAAGAGTGTGGAGGTCTTTTGGACCTGTTCTAGACATTGTAGGAATAGCACTGAAAGGAATGTGGGTATGTAAATCAGCAGTACACTTTATCTTCTTGTCGTTCCCATGCTCCTCCTCATGTGCCCACATCCTGTCCTCTCTTTAGGAGCATGGGATCCCCACAGATATGGGCTATGCAGTGGCTCCGCACCACTCTGGGGTTTACCCAGTTCACAGCCAGCTCTATGAGGCCTGGAAGTCTGTGTGGAGCATCAAGGTGACCAGCACTGAGGAGTACCCTCACCTGAGGCCAGCCCGGTACCGCCGCGGGTTCATCCACAATGGCATCCAGGTCAGTCCACATCGCCAAAAGTTTCCTATTGGTCAACATTTCTCCACACTGAGAAATGTCTCCACACTTCATCAATAAAGATGGATGTGGAAGTTTTAATAAAACTTTAGCAATTGTTCAGTTTAGCAGAAAATAGTAACACCGTCACTTTGTGCGACCTTAACACACATTTTGGACGCTTTATGCTGAAAGACACTCGTTGCAATCTATTTCAGTAACAAGGCTCAGGTGAAAGGGTTGGCAGCATGCCACATCAGGCTCACATATAAAGTTTATGGTACTGAGCTGAATGAGACATACACACTCAGAGGCCTGGTGCAGGTCTGGTTCGATATGTTTTTTGAAAATGTTAACATTTGTATACATAGTACAGCAGCAAGCCTTTCACTAACTCCGCTTTAAAATAAACTTAAATGTCCCGCATTAAGAAAATAAAGTTGTGATAATCTGTAAATTGTGTCCGAGGGAGAGGAGTTTCCAGTTGAATCTTTTCAGAAAGGATTTGGATTCAGCCTTTCTGCTTTTCCAAAAGAATCATATAGCTAAATATAGCAGGATCTCTAATACATGCAAAATAAAGAAATGTGACCTTTGCACCACTCACAGATGCATACATCAGTGTTTCCCCTACCATTGTCTTGGAGAGGCACTGCGCCCTGCCAACGGAGCCCCACGCCTCCCCTAAAATTCAAGGTGTTTAAAAAAAATATATATATATATACAGTGGGGCAAAAAAGTATTTAGTCAGCCACCAATTGTGCAAGTTCTACCCACTTAAGAAGATGAGAGAGCCCTGTAATTTTCACAAAATGAGAAAAAAAAATCAAAAAAATCACTGTCTGATTTTTAAAGAATTTATTTGCAAATTATGGTCGAAAATAAGTATTTGGTCACCTACAAACAAACAAGATTTCTGGCTCTCACAGACCTGTAACTTCTTCTTTAAGAGCCTCCTCTGTCCTCCACTTGTTAACTGTATTAATGGCACCTGTTTGAACTCATTATCAGTATAAAAGACACCTGTCCACAACCTCAAACAGTCACACTCCAAACTCCACTATGGCCAAGACCAAAGAGCTGTCAAAGGACACCAGAAACAAAATTGTAGACCTGTACCAGGCTGGGAAGACTGAATCTGCAATAGGTAAGCAGCTTGGTGTGAAGAAATCAACTGTGGGAGCAATTATTAGAAAATGGAAGACATACAAGATAATAATGATAATCTCCCTCGATCTGGGGCTCCACGCAAGATCTCACCCCGTGGGGTCAAAATGATCACAAGAACGGTGAGCAAAAATCCCAGAACCACAC
>NW_011364193.1:259418-276973 GCF_000735185.1 Notothenia coriiceps | reverse complement strand
GCGGTGAGGTTCATGACTCTTTCAGAGTCAGATTTACAAATATTATATTTTGACCTTAATCGAAATATTCGGCTATTTTCAAAAGCTTTTTTAGTCTGATGCTTCAATTCATTTTAAACAGACCGTTCAACAAAAGGATACCCAACATCTAAATATTGGATTGTTCTTTCTTAGTAAGATCCCATTTTCATTACAATTGTGGTCTTACCTTGACTTGAAGATGAAGTCCATGCTCTCCTTCTGGACAACAATCTCTATTAGTTTTTTGTAAAAGTCCTCCTTAACTTCCTGTAATTTCAAAAGTCTAGTTTGTTGTTTGTGTCTAGTCTCTGCGTAGAATAACAGTAGCAACAAGAACCTGTGGGCTCAGGTGCGCCCCCTTCAGTGCGGCAGAGGTTATGGCTGCCTCTCCTGCTGCTTTTTTCATTGCCGTTATATGATGAGACCATCGAGCCTAAATATCATATATACGTTAAATAAGTTATTTAGAGACTATGGATGGCCAGAATAAATGTAATAAAGGGATCTACAAACATTACATTGGTGACCTACAGTGAGATGTGTTGGGGCAGAATCTCTGCTCGATCCTCTATGAGTTTGTTTTAAAAGAAGGAAAAGTCAAAGCAGCCAGGATAAGGGTTAAACAATAATCTGCTTTAATGGTAGNCTTTTGAAACTACAGGAAGTTAAGGAGGACTTTTACAAAAAACTAATAGACTTACCTTGACTTGAAGATGAAGTCCATGCTCTCCTTCTGGACAACAATCTCTATTAGTTTTTTGTAAAAGTCCTCCTTAACTTCCTGTAGTTTCAAAAGTCTAGTTTGTTGTTTGTGTCTACCGTCTCTGCGTAGAATAACAGTCTGAGACTGCCAAGGCACACNTCAGTGACGTGCGGTGAGGTTCATGACTCTTTCAGAGTCAGATTTACAAAAAAAGCTTTTGAAAATAGCCGAATATTTCGATTAAGGTCAAAATATAATATTTGTAAATCTGACTCTGAAAGAGTCATGAACCTCACCGCACGTCACTGAACCAGACCTAATATGAGATTGACAGAATCACAAAGTTACACAGGTGAATGAACCTGAAAATATATTTAGGATAAATGTGTAAAAGGGCTTAAGATTACAGTATCAAATGTCATTAAAGTCATGAAGAATTGTGCTCACCAGTACTTCACCCTGAGGAGACACTGGTGCTGTCACACCTCACAGTGAGATTTATCGGCAGCAATATGAGAGGCTGTATGATTCCCTCATACCTCTCTCCTCACTCCGGGGGTCATTGACAATGACTTATGCGAGAGGAGAAAGAAGTGTCATAGGGAAAATATGTGTGTCAGCTCACATCAGGTCTGTTCTGCTCCCATGGAACCCAATCACATTTGAAAAAGTAAGAAATCCCTGACAGTGGAGCTATGATACCTCCAAATCCTGCAGGGCTACAGTAAATAAATGATGGTAGAAGTCTAGGTATGTCATTTAGACCATAACATGTATATGGGGTATAGTTACGTATGTAGATGTGGAGTATAGTATATCATACAGATTTTCGGTTATTTACACAAGCAGTAATTGCATAAAACTGTGCACATCACAGAGATATGGCTGTGAATGGTAATAATAGAATTGTATATTTTTCTCAGGCATTTTTCAACAGCTCTGACATTAGAAGCATAATGTAGCCTACTCAGTTGACCTTACCCAGTTGTTACAATTATCATGCTTTCCATACGGCACACAATGCAGTTTACAATAATAATGGTAGCATAGACCTGTTAATATTGAAAGTTATTGTCCTTGATTTGAGAAAAACTTAGATAAAGGCAGACTCCTCATTTCCAGCCGGCCTCAATTTGTCTGGCTGTATGTAAACTGTTACTATTGTTAGAAATTAAAATCAATGTTTTAATGGGGAAATGTAGTTTAAACATGCCGTCAGTTTTAATGCAGTTTTACACTGAAAAACCAGAAATTCTTGTGCACAACCAGCTGTTAAGCTTTATTCTGAAACTCTTTCATCTCCGGTTGGCAGTTAGCATGTGGTAAATTTACAATTTCCAAAAGAGGTGAATTTAGTAGCGAAATGATATGGAGTGGTGCAAACCGAAGCCTACTGATTTAACACTACAACTATAGATGTCGAGATACTACCATGCTGAATATTAAATGAAGGTACAGTTTATTTGAATACATTATTGTTTACAGACGAGAGTAGCATGTGACAACATCCGGAATGACCGGAAACCAAACGAGCCGAGAAGTATTTTTTAGAGTATTGATTACAGCGTTTAGAATGTGTTACATGAAAAGTGATGAAAGAGAATATGAGGAGAAAAGGCGTGTTAAGCATATATTGAATGTGAAAAGAACCAATCCTCTGTTTAAATGCAACAACGGACATTGGAGACGAGGCGAGCCGGCTGGCGGGGAGGAGCCAGCAGAGGATATATAACAGCACCGGACGAGGGATCGGNTACTGACGTAGTGAGACGTGCGACAGCGCCCTCTTGTGTTTCAGCGTTGCATTGTCACAGACACAAGCTCGCGGGCCACATTAAATTGATGACCAGGATTGACAGGAGGGCCAGATTCAATATTGCAGAGGGCCATGTTTGGCCCGCGGGCCTTGTTATTGACACATGTGTTCTAGAGTATTGATTACAGCGTTTAGAATGTGTTACATGAAAAGTGATGAAAGAGAATATGAGGAGAAAAGGCGTGTTAAGCATATATTGAATGTGAAAAGAACCAATCCTCTGTTTAAATGCAACAACGGGCATTGGAGACGAGGCGAGCCGGCTGGCGGGGAGGAGCCAGCAGAGGATATTAACAGCACCGGACGAGGGATCGGCCTCTTCTCTTCCCTAACGAGGAGCGGATCACAGCTGTTTGTCTGACTGAACAATATCATGCTTGTGACCAACCCGCGCCTTTTTTAATTAAAGTACCCAATTGAACTTTCACAGAGACTCCATTTATTCTCCTTTTAAAGCTTCTCTCCTGGACGGGAGAATAACGAACACAGTTTACACTCATTGTAGTTAGCTGGTTAATTCAGCTAATGCTAGCAGCATGAGTTGGTTGAAAAAACTACAGCCGACCTTTAAATGTTTTCCAGCTGGAGGCTTTCCTTTTTCGCACTCTTTCATTCTCCTTCATTGTAGAGCATGTGATAAAGAATGTTCCTTGCTTCATGTCAGAAGATGTAATTTTGGACATATATCATGTGAGATGGCAGATGTAAGTGGAAATAAAAATGGTGGCCTTGTGATTCCAATGTGCCTTATATCGATCTCTCAGTATGAGGATATCCAGACATGCTATGCTGGTTTACCCCACTGTGTGTAACAGACCGTGACAGGAATATTATTGCTGCGTACAGACATCCAGTTTACCACTTTATATGCCAATGTACACATTAGTATTGTGGTTATGCTCACCTTGTAGCGTTGACCGCTGACTGCACTAGAGATCTGCAGTGCATCTAAAAAGCCATGTGTGTATCTACGTGGCTTTTCCATTATTTCAAAGGCTATTATCGTTGGTATTTCGCAGCATGATAGTCTGTTTGTGTTGACAAAGGAAAATGGAATGGTACAATTTCTGGAGAAAACATAGCTCACATCAGTGGGGGGGTGACTTTGGATCAGCTTATGTATTGTTTTGGCGGAAAATGCAAAAAATGACCTTAACGTGATCTTTGTGCACTTTGCATTTATATTTGTTGCCCTAACAACACTGCTGACATGGACAGTAATAGGCAATGATGATGTTATCTTTCAATGTTTGTCTAAAAGCTTTTACAATGTTCACAACACAACCTTTGAAACCAATCCACCACTTTGGTCCTCTATAAATGCATCCAGCACAAGAAAGCTACCCAGACACTAGGCCAGAGATAAATCCTACTCATTTCCTGTGTTGACAGTCTGAGGCTGCTTCCTTGACTCGGTAAAATTAACGGTCCAGAACGTTATTTTCCCATCCAATATGCTGCCATCAATCATTCTGTGTGCCTTCATCACTTTCGAAAATGATGTGTCCCTGTTTTCTACAAAGGCAAAGCAGCCACTTTAGTCTCTAGGAATTGGATTGATGACACCATGTAAGAGTTTGAAGGTAAAATGAGCGGGAAGTTAAACTTTGTGATGAGTTCTAATTTCCGCCCACACATTGATAAAGATGAAATACAGAAAACAGTTTTCTGGTATAAGTTAAGATGCTTTGATACGAGTTACCAGGATAAATGTATCTCAAAAATAAACTTGCTGGAGCTGACCTGGTGAGAGAGGTCACATCTACAGGTTCCCTCTGATCAACACAATGACATGAGTTAAGTGCAAGAAAATGAAAAGGACTGCAGCTAAAAGCTTTCTTTGACACGCAAGCTTATTAACAAAATACCTTAACGTTGACCTAATCAAATTGAAACTTGAACTTGTATGGAGAGTGCATACATCATACATCATCTGTGAAGTAAAGTATAAATGGTTTTGCAAAACAGAATCTTGGCAAAAGACTCCAAAAGCAGCTCATCTCTCAAAAGATTGAAATGAGACTTAATAGGCAAACACCAATGTATTAATTCTTCAAGCATGCTTTTACACAATTGTTATTGCAATATGCAACAAATACTGGTTCAGTTAAATACTGTATTACCAGGATTTGCACTAGTAAATAAACAGTCAAGATGATATAGTTTGAATCAAGTGTATTTATCATAGAATGACAACTAGCCTTACGTAGGTTGATAGACAGAGGAGGGGCGTATCATAACTGTAGGCTATGACTACTCCTGCGTGAAGTACGGAGTTTCATTGCAAGCGAAATTGCAAGTGCCAGGGAACAGAAGTAAATGACATCAAGGAGGAGGGTATGGTAAGGGAGCATGTAAAGCACATCCTCATTTCCCTCATAGGCTGATGCTCTCTCACTGCGATCACAGAACAGCAAGAGTTGATGGGAGAGTGGATGGGCGGGGGAATGTGATTTGAGGGCATCAAGAAGCGGAACTGACAGAGACGGATTCACTGTGGCCGAAGCATGGAATTGCTTTTCCTTTCCCCTGGAACTGAGCTGGAAGTGCCTGCGGCTGCAAACAATCTCTAAGCAGCAGCTTTCACAAAGCCCAAGAGCCAGAACCATGAAAGCTCAGAGGCAGGTGAGAAAACGCTGAAGTGTTTAGAACAAGAAAAAACCCAGGTGGTGAGGAATAACTGAAAATTAGCTAGCTTAGAAACTGTTGCGTCAGACTTAACACAATCACTCTATCAGTTGAGAAGTCTGCATGTGTAGAAGCTTGACAATTACTTTACATGCGTAAGTTCCTCCATGTCTGCGAGCTCAAATCACTGTTATTAGGGGGGGGTGAATGCAACCGAGGGTTCATGTGTGTCAGGCTGTCATCAAGTTGCACACCTAATTACGCAGGTGCTACAGAACTCCAGGACGAAAACAAAAACTAAAGGAAGTTTCTCTTTCTAAGTTTGAGACAGGAATGGAGGTGTATAGTTCAATTTACACCTTCACCCAAAGGAGTTTCAAATCAGACAGAAAGAAAGTCAATTGTCAGATACATTTCAATTTGCAGCGACATACAAAGGGCCTCATGCAAGAACATACTTTGCAAAAAAACCCTGATTTCTTTTTTGATGAATCCCGGAATTAACGAGTAACAACAAAATGTGTTATTGGTTTATAAATAATTATTAAGAGCAAAAATAGGATTTATTTCCCTGGATGAAGCCCAGTCACTACTATCAACATAATTATACAGATAGTAAATTAACATCCCATCAATGCACTCCACGCCCGGGTGAGCTACGAGTGAGGGATCTTACAATGCAAAACATCATTACAACATATATTAATTGAAAAAGACTGTCATTGGTATTCAATGTGACGAACAGCACATATTAATGGTCCAAACTCTTGGATTTAACATTTGTTCTTTGGAAATCAGACGAGATCCCCTGTTGTTTCACCCCTAGTGGTCCATGTCTGTGAGGAGACGGGGCATTGTCAGGCTCAGAGAACATAACCAGATATTTATATTCAAAATGAATTGTTCTTTTTCTGTCAATCTAGTGCACAGTCCCACACATTTGACAAGGTCAAGGCAGGTTCGGGTAACTGATACACGGTCTGTCTGTACCTCTGAACATGTCATAGACATTTAGCCGACATAAACTGAACCGAATTCGCCCAGAGAGGGAGCTGAGGACAGGCATTCATGTGAGAGAAAGAGGGAGAGACACACAGGGAGCATCCTGTGCCTCTGCCTCTGTTGTCTAACACAATTTTGCAGCGTTTGTGTAGAGTGAACCCTCCTCATTTGTGTGTGCTAATTTAATCTGCATCTAAAGCAGCCCCAATGGTGAGGGCTATTACAGCCAGCTGACAAGAGCAGAATTGAAACTGAGATAGTCTAGTGTTAAAAAATTCCAACGGACCTTAAGACGTGGCATATTCTTAACAAGTAAATGTACTTGAGAAGTAGAATAGATTCCAAGAGAAGTAGAATAGATTCCATATGGGAGCAGTGATAAAAGGATCACTTAACCAGCTATTCTTCCATCCATAATGCAAGCATGAGTTTGGCCATTCATGGTAATTATGGACAGTCGTTAGAGACACACGTCAAGCTCAATGCAATATGCAGCACGGTTCAATGTGTTCCTATTTTTCTACTCATTCCAGCACATTAACGTCAAACACGCAGTTAGGAATGCCACAATGCATCACTGAACTCCTTAAATAACAATGTCTTAGCATAGAGTTGTAGTCAAGTTATTCTTCACACCTAGGAGAGGGCAACTTTCCTTTCTTTGTTTATTGTGAGTGGACTGTGGTGTTTTCTTCGCTCTGTACCTTCTCTGGTTCTTTTCAAACACAAGCAAGGGTAAAAGTTAGAAGTGAAGCAGCCGCTCTCCAAACCATAGTGACAACTCAAAACAAAAGTCCATTACACTGCCAATATGACTGATTTGTGCCATATTGCTGATGGTAAATTGGAGTCCTCTACATTGCTGTTTAAGTCTAATGTGATGCTGAGGCAGGTTGGGCCAGTCGGCATTCTGAGCACGGCACAGGTGCACAAGCTCATTTAGGTCCAGGGTCAAGCACTTTATATTAACAAAGTAAAACAAGCCAGGACATGACACCATATTACCAATTACAAACACACTGCACTTGTTTTACCTAAACAGAATGATTTTATTGGTAAAACACTGAGGAAGTATAGTCTGTGTTTTAACTTCTGCTCTATGTCCCCTGGGCCGTCAGCTTAATATTGAGACTACAGAAGCTCTAAAACGAACAAAATAAGCAGAAGTGGGTTAAGCATGCAAAAGAGAAATTAAGAAAAAAGATTACTTACTTTAACAAAATCAATGTTTGAAATAAAAGGTGGAGGGAGGTGGAGGCTGTTTTAAATAAACAGTTAAACAATTAAAAATTAAAGAACAGTACTCTCCATAACAGATTAGAACTATTCTGGACATGTGTGTTATGTCAGATTATATTAACAATGCCTAAATTGTCTGGGGCCCCTTCATTTGTGGTCTATAACTTAATGATTCGGCCCTGGTGGCCGGTGCAGAGTAAGCTGGATCTAACATTATATAGTGTGCAGGCGGACTCCACTGAGGATGTTGTTCTCTCCACTGTGAGTGACACAACAACATCAAAAACATGTATCCGCGAGGCAGGTCATGACCCCGTCACCCCGGCCACATGGTGGAGCAGGCAATTGACAAGAGAGCAGAAAAAGCTCCTCACTCCAGCAGCTGTCAGAGGCTTCCACCTCCGCCATCTTCTCACCTGACACACAACCATTAGAATGAGAGAAAAGAAAAGGACAAGGGGGCTTAAAACAAACCTGCTTACAAAAAGGGAAACAGAACAGTTGGCCAAAAAAGGAAAGGAGATGTAAAAAATAAGGCAAGGACAGATAGTGGCATTGCAAGAGCAGGAGAGAAATGATAAAGAAGGTAAAACAGGGCCATGAATTATTCTGTTGTTATCCTGTCCGACAGCAGTCTCTGAAGACTTTTTTATATTTTGACAAGAAGGTATTCTTCCGTTACAGACAACCAGTGGAATAAAATATTAAAGAGTTCATATCTGCATGCGTGTAGGGACGAGGGCTCGGCCTACATGACACGACAGCATAATCCCCAATGGCCCAGGCGCAGTATTAGACGGAAAAGCCATGGAGACAGATGAAGAGAAATGGTTCTTTCCTCCTCTAATTACGTTTGAAGGTGGTGAAAGACCAGAACATGACACTGACAGTTGCTCTCTCTAGGCAAGAGACAAGACTCTTAAACCCAGAGACCAATTTACTGTCTGGCTGACCTGCAGGCTGATGGGTAAAAGTAAAAGCAGTATGTTTCGCAGATGTAGAGGCAATCAGAGGAAGCAAAAGGACTTGCCAAATGTTGTTAAATGAGCAAATGCTAAATTAAATTAACAGATGAACATAAAAAAGCTCAAAGAAAAACAATGTTACTATAAAGTATAACCCAGTGAAAAAATAAAATAGTAAAAGTTAGATTTTGTAGGTGATTTATTTAACAGTTAAATGAGATAAACAAGACAACTCTCATTTATGTCAATATTAATCTTAGTTTAGCATAAAGACTTGAAGTCATGTTATCCCTGTGAGGTTGCTAGGTTTCCAAGCAGTTAAAAAATAGTGTTGAACCTGAAGGCCCAGATACACCGGCCAGTCACCTGAGAAGTCGCCGACGCCGACACCGACTGTTGCGTCGCCGGACTCTCCTGCGTATTTGCCGACTTCGCGCACTGGAACACACCGCAAATCCGAGCCGAGCACGTATGAACTGCGTATGCGTGAGTGGCAATAACTCTCCTTACCAGCAGGCGGCGGTAGTGTGTATTCATCATTCAAAAGAGGCAACAACCGGAACAACCGGAAGACAGAGAAGAAGAAAAGACTCCGCGATATAAACAAACAACAAATAGCGTTTTTCTTTCCATTTTCACTCCCGTCCATTGAAAACATTAACGAACAGGAGCTCTATAAACCGATGAGGTGAAATAGCCGTCCGTGTGTGTTCCATCTTCCATTTTAAATCATTTGTTTACCTCCCTCACTGCCGTTAACGCTTCTCATGCACTGATTCGCTAGCTGAACAGCCAATCAGTGTTATCCCTTTGTCCGACTTCCGGTGGTGTTCCCGACGCCAATCGGCAAGAAAAGGCGTCAGGTCGGCAGAAAAGACCCGACGGTGCGGCGCACACCACTCCGAATAGGGCGTGCCCACGCTCATGTTCGGCCTGACTCCCATTTACTGCCGATTTCGGGCCGGTGTATCTGGGGCTTAACACCTGCTTACACTGCAACGTGATGTTTTCTAATTAAGAATATTTACTGACTAAACCAAGCGTATCACCGTGTTGATTTGTAAACGTCATAGGTGCTAGAAGGTCGATTTTCTTGATCGTTTAATAGAGCAGTCTGTTTATAACACTGTATATATATATACTGTATATTTAATTTAGCCTCATACATTTTTCATGCAGCTTTCTTCACAAATTAGTATTGCTTCTGTCCACCTGAAGTACTATATTCCCTTTCCTTTTAGCTCTGTTTGTGCTCCACCAACGAGGGAAATACCAGGCTTTTCAGCTTCTAAATGCTTTACTTTGTGCACCAGGTACTCTCAGACTTTTTCTGTTAACCGTTGGGACTGGAGAGGTGGTGTACAATGATTTTTAAATATTTGTTTAGCTGGAAATAGCTGCTTGCTGGAAACAAGGTTGATGAAAGCAGTAAGACTGAAAACAAAACATACAGTTACAGGCCAGAATAACAATGCCAAAATACACTCAAAAGCACTGTAGAGCTATGGGGAATGGCTGGGGAGGGGGATAATTCTCAGTGGGTTAGTATTAAAGATAGCGCTAGAACTCATATTATTTTATAGTGTCTTTTTTTCACATTGGCAGTTGCTTTATCTTAAATTAAAGTAGCTGCAAACGTTGATTGAGCCGTATTTGGGGAATTTGTACACCAGAAACTGAATCATTGTAGACATTTCGTTTTTGTGTTTGCTTGAAATGCATGTGTTTGCCATTTGAGAAAAGAGCTGCCCTCCCTCCCTAAAACAAATTTAGACTGTCATTTGACAAATGAGAGTGATTGCAGGCATGTTAGGAGTATGACTCTTCTCCATAAGGTGGGACACTAAATGAAATGAGGGAATTTTAAATAACTCTTGGTAAGTGAGAAAAACAAAGTGTTGAGAAGGAGTTGTGGCCCACATTTTCATTCAGGATGCAGAGAAGCACACTCTCAATAGCTTAACATTACTCAGCCATGGCAGAAGTAAGATAGCTACAGGGCTGCATGAACCGGAGGACACAGGGCTCCAGGGGTGTGGTGGGATGGAGGGGTGCTGGGGTTACAGCATCCTGCACTGGAGGGTGCATGGTGTAGAAGAAAGATGAGGCAGTAGAGGACGCCTGTTGTCCTCCCCGAGGTTAATGTAGTACTATCAGTTGCACAACTGTCTTCCTGTGGTTGCATTTATTTCAACAAGTGCTGGAGGAGAATAAGGAAAGAAGACAGAGAGAACGAGGGAGATAAAGACAAGAGGGAGGAAGGACAAGAGAGAGGTGGATTAAATAAACACTTAAAGAGTAAAACCTATACGCCATTGAAGAAGAAGTCTATTCTTTGTTGTTTTGAAGTGCCTTAACAGTTTTCATTTAACCAGAGTCCTGTCTTTGAAATAATATTTAAAAGAACACAACCTGTGCGATCAGTTGCCACAAAAACAAAGGCAGCAATTAACACTTATAACACTCATCTTGTAATTGTCACCGTCTCTGACACAAGTGCTTACAGCTACAAGAAAGGCAATTAGTGTAAGTGTATTTACAATTTCTTTATACTCTATTTTTAAATCACTTAAAGGAACATGTAACAGTGTATTCATGACAGTAAAAATTCCCAGTTATTGTTCTTTGACTTGAAAGGAAATCAGAAAGACTTCTGTTTTTGTTGAAGTTTTGTCAAGGGTCACAATGAAGTATGACTGATATTAGTTGTCGCTTGCAGCCCAATTTGTTCTGCTCTAAATAAACGGTTGGACAAATCCAGTTGCTAAGCCAGTCCCTCAAATGCCTGACCTTTTGATAAGCCCATCCCTCAAATTGATGGCAGCTTGGAGATGCTTTATTGCCACAACCTAGAAATGGTTCATGTTGACATAAGATCATTTAAAAGCGTTTCCCCGAGAACCCCCAAGGCTCAACATTTCTCAATGTGTACTAACAACAAGAGATTATCCTTGGGGAAAAACAACTTCAGTCCCTGCCTCACCTGAGATTGTATTTTTATCAAGAGATGTTGGTAGAGACTGATTTTCTGTGTAAATCCTTGATATTTCAGCACTATAGCTTCCCAAACTTTTACAGCTCCCCTTTGCCTTGTTTTATTTTACGGTGGCCATTTCATGCCACACATTAAGTCTCCCTCCACTGGCTTGATTCAACTATGCGTGCAAGGCCTTGAAATGATACAGGTCAAAGCATCCTAAATTAAAGGTGGCTTGTGTCCATGGTAGAGGCAACGTACTGCAAGGGTTTGTGACAGCAAAAGGTAAGTGTGATAAAGAGGAGGGGGACGGTAGAGTCATTCGTGTGTGCTGTGATTCTGGTTATCTGTCTCGAGCTTCTTGTTTGCCTGAGCGTTCGGGGCTGGAACCATAGTGAGCTCCCTCTCTTGAACCATAACTTTCACTGAACTGGGAGCACACTGCTGAGATAAGGGCTCCGGTCTGGCCGAGCGTGGCAGTGGAACCAGTGAGGAAACATGGTGGAAAGAGCCATCTGGCCAGCTCCTCTCCGTCCTCGCTCTGACGAACACAGAGCTGGAGCTACCTGTCTTGTCTGCTGCTCTATTCAGCAGAAGTTGAGCACTGCCATGTTGGTAAGACAAGATACTGTATGTGTTCACGTCTCACATTGTGCATTTATTAGGAAAATGGAGAAGAATTTCTCATCAGAGAAAAGCGACCTGTTTATAAATCTGTATTGGTTCCAAGAAAGCACATTGATCCCAATCTTTCTTCCTTTTTAAAAAGCCTCTTAACACTGTTTCCATGCCATGTTAAAGGATATGCATGCATCTCTGCTTTCTTCTTATCGACTGAGGCTTGGGCAAGGTCACCCGCAAAAGCTTTTGTGACAATTTTCTCCACGAGAATATTGGATTTTATCGGCATCTTTTAGTGAAGTATTTAGCATGAAATAAGAAACGCTTAATATTGAGTCAGAAACACCACTGTGCTTTGAGACAGAACATTTAGTCAAAGCTAAAACCTTCCAGGAGATATCCTGTCTGCGAGCAGTTTTCAGAGCAGTTATTTCCAACCTGAGGCACTTTTCCCCCAGATACAAAAATCGAGATTTTTTTAAATCATCATACAAATATCTATCCAAATACAAATCTTCCACTAATTTAACAAAGTTCAAACACATTAAATGCATGTTTTGTTAGTGCTAATGAATGAAATCTAATAAGAAAGACAGTAAGCCAGCAGAGAGTTAGCTAGAAGAGATACTTTGTGGTTTAATTATCTTTTTTGTAACACTTTAATTATCTTCACCTGTCCTGTAATTACATAATCACTGATTCAAATACATTAAAAAAAATATAAAAAGTACTACCTGCAAGTTATGGTCAATTATATGAAATACTTGTCTATTATTCATGGCTAAAAAGGAGACATAGTTAACTTTGTCATTTTTTCAAGCAGTAAAAGGAATGGATACGTCGTAACAAATTTAAATAAAATGGTTGTCTAAAATTGGTCAAAGTTAAAAAGCTTATACTTAGAGTAATTAAATGGTAAAGTGAAGGAATGGTTTACATATTTAGATAAAAGTTTGTTAATGAATGAATGGAGAAGTAGTTGTTGACAAACAGTTGAAAAGGTTAGTTAAATATATTTGATAAATGGTCAGACAAATAAAGGTGGAAAACGAATATTCAAGGCGGTTATCACTAACTACTGTACCTTGCCCTCTTTCTTTATATCAGCTGAAGTGGCGGCCCTTTCACAGAAACACCAGATGAGAGTGTGTCTACTGCGAAGCTCACCAGAGAGACCAGGAGAGACATCCATCAGGCCTGTCAGTGGAGGAATATTAGACAGGAAGCCCAGAGAGAAAAGACAAAACCCAGTTGGATCTCGGCCCCATGATTAGTTACCTTACACATGGCTGTCATTACACCCTCAGAATTAAATGATAAGATTCCAATTACCTTCTAATTTAAACCACCGGTCACATTTGAGACGAGGATGATGGAGCCTGCCGCTAAGGATTTCAGGTTGTATTACTTTTCTGCAGGTAAAAAAGGAAATTGAGAAAATCTTTTAGATTAAAATAGGATAGTGTAAATGACCTGCCTCCATGAAAAAGCTCCTTATGCATGTCATGTTAAATCTATAATGCATTTTTTCTCCTGCTCACTGTCATGACAAATGAAAAATCTTATCAAAGGAACATTTTACATGAACAATATCTGAACTTGTTTTTAAGGTTTATCAATCTCCAAATGTGTTAAATGCAAATCCAGAGGGCCTGCATTGTCTTCATCCCAACATTAGGGGTTCTTGTCCTCTAATTAATCCGGCTTGTCCCCCTCCTAAACACTGGATCAGTTTGCAGGACTGCTGCATTATTCAACGTAGCCGTGGGTGAGAGGAAGTCTGTGGTCTGGAGTCACCTTTCTCTGGGCCGAGCGGCAAAGCGAGACAGATGGAGAAGGATGAGAGGGATAAATGAAAGTAATGGAAGAGGAGTTGAGGAAGGGGGAAGGTGAGAGGAGGAGGGTGATGAAAGGGGGGAAAAGGGAAAGAAATAAAGAGAGAGCTTAAAAAGAAGAGAGAGATCAAATGGTCGATGTGGTTCAAAGCGAAGGGTAACAACTAAAAGGCCACATCCGTATGAGAAACCGCAGAAGGGTCAGAGGTTCGTAGACCGGAAGTCCATGTCCAGCTTTCAATTCTTTGCTTCTGCTGACAAACCATCAAAAAAAACACACTGACTTTTTTTGTTGCCGTGTATTCTTTTCTGACAGAACACCCAATGATGAGTTGACAACAATATGTCTCTTTCTCCCTTCTTTTATTGTTGATCACCTTTTATTCTTCAGAACCAACCTTTTTTCCCGACCTCAAAATACATCCATCTCCTCCGTCTCTCTCTTTAAATATACACACTGCGCCCACAAATACAAGGTTCATGTCATGTACCATCGCTTCATACAGAAACACACATCTGAAATCAGCGGCAATCGTCGTTTAGAGAGCCGTCATAATAGAAAGCTTTGGAATGGCAAAAGTACATTGCGCTCACACAGTCTGAAAACAAAGCTGTTGAAATAAACTATGTGGATCAGGATATACTGAAAGTAACGAAATGAAATACAAAGCAGACAATAGATCCATACATGCTTTGACAGACCTGTTTTACTCAGAGAGGAATGAACCATCAGGGAGACTCAGTTCACACTCACGCTGTTAAAAGTTCTGGCAATAAACTCACAAAATGGTCATTTACAGCACATTCACCTTGATGGTTATGTAATGGTTACTTACTCTACGTCTTTACTCTTGGCAAACATATAGTATATTATTCACATAGTATTCACATAACATAATATACATCTGTATGTACACATTCCTTCTACCCTCGAGAAAAAGTGTCCAGGCACTTCCTGCAGTGATCCTGGGTCAGATCGCTGACCACAATGTAGCTACCCCATTCTTCATCCTCATCAAAAAACAAGCTGCTCTATCAGTGAGCTGTGGGAGCCTGGTGATGTTGGAACATTGTTAGATTCCTCACATACCCTGGCACTCCCATCTGAACCAGACTGTGAGCTGCGAACTACTGTAGCAACAGAGTTCGCATAGCTGCCATTTCTCAGTTTCTGTGGGCTTCAAGGTGTCTCTGCTTGTTTATAAGGGCAGGTCCTGGAGTGATAACTTTAATGCCTGTCTTGAAATCCTGCACTTGTAAAAATGTCAGGAGATATGATGGTGCATAACATATTTATAAGGGCAATAACGAAGTGAGAAATAGATACTTTCTTGAACATACTGTAATTTAAAAAAATACAAAGGAAATTGCTTCCTGGTTCATTTCACTAGCTGACCATTATGTGGATAATACTGCCTGATGTTCTTCAATTGATCCGGGCATTTATAACACTAAAGGTCTGCATGCCTTGTCTGCTTGGTGAAAACAATTGATTTAATTTGGTCAGACCAGTGGTATCTTAACAGCAGGGTCTGTGGGCAGTATTTGTTATTGTTGCTCTTGTATACCAATATTATTGTAGGATAGGTAAGATGGCCACTATCGGGAGAACACCAGCGTTCATGCAGTAGCATATTTCCCTCTGCAAAATGTAAATGCCCCTTTTTATTTATATATATTTTATTTATTTATTTTACACCACTAGGAACAACAACTGAAATTCATGTCAAAACGTATCAAAATTAACCCCCTTCATGAAAGGGTGGTGATACAATTCAAACTGGTTACGCTTGCTTTACAGTACAACCAAATGCCTCAGACAACAAGAGTAAAAGGAGCCACAGACTCAAACCTGAAACGCAGCACTGGTTGAGACACTTCACCACGGCATTAATGGAACATCATTTTTCATCACGATGGCATGTCAGTACATTTCCAGCAGATTCCCCCCCTCTCTCTCCTCGTCCTTTTTTCCTTCCCGCTGGGTATAAAATACAAACAATCACTTTGGAGCTAGAACAATAGCTGATGCAGTACATAGTGTATGTTTGTAGGCATACATCAAGATGAAGCAGTAGAGCAAAGTAAAGAGAGGATTCAAGTCAGTCGATGGGATTGGCACTGTGACAGTAATGAGACAGGAATCTTCAGTGGTGACACCAGGCCCGGTGCTGTGGTCCCTGGAAACATCCACCAATAGCACACATGGTAATCCAGCACAAACATTATGGCAAAATACAACACATTGCACTACTGTACAGCTTCTGCATCAACACTGTTGAGGGCTGGGCTATCCTAATGCTGTAGGTCCTTGTTAAAATATCGTGTTGCTGTTTGTTCACCAATAGGAAAACCTTTTAGATGTATTCAATGATTTGAATAATCTGTCCTATCAATAGAGATTAAGGCAGTTTATGGTATGGTAGATAAGTCATGCCACAACCGCAGAGCACTGCTGTTGTATGTAGCTCTTGAAAGAGAATAGAATGCTTCCACGTTTAGATAATTCTGTTGTGACTCTGCACTTTCATCCAGCCCCCTCGCTTTTTAAACACGATGAAACAAAGCCAAGGTGGCCCCTCTTCAGAATAGACAGGTCCATTTTGTTGCTCAGAATATTGTTTGGCTGCTACAGAGACCCTCTGCACAAAAGAGCTTTAGTCCGGAGGCAAAGAGGACCAAGAAAAGCACAAAAAATATCAAAAGAGATAAACATCACCAACAAGGAGGAAATCACAGCTGTACATTAAAGGTTAAAAGTTAGAACCTTGATCTTGTTTTTTTTTCTTCTCTCTTTCTTTGCAGTCCGTTCAAACCATAGGTCCAAACACTAAAGTAGAGGGGTCTCTGGGGGGCTTTCAGTTGAATCTCCAGCTGACGGGATGTCTTCGCTGTGGTGAATATTTGGTTGCTATCTCCCTTCAAAGCAGTCCAAGTACTCCAGAACAAGGTCATAGCAGAACCGATACTGGTCCTGAGGAAAAATACAATATTCTTCAATTAAAAATAATAAAATAACATAATCATAGGCATATTCTTGCCAATTGAAAACACACAGTTTATTTATTTACAGACGCTCTCACCAGGGACTCCACCATATTGGGTTTGCAGTTGCGTAGAGTTTTGACCGCATAGAAGATGTCCACCATGTTCTGGTACTGGATCATCTCAAGGAGAATGTTGCTGGCACAGAGGGTCCCACTGCGACCACCACCGTTACTGCAGATGAGAAGATAAGTTTGAGAAAATAAAAACAAAATACAAATCTTCAAGAAAAGCCTTTTGTATTTTAGATCAAACCAAATCAAATCAAAAATGTATTACAGCCCCAAATCACAATAAATGCCTCAAAAGGGCTGTACAAAGCAAAGAAAATCGAAAGACAAAAACAAAATACAAACGTCATAGCATAAAAATTATGAAATCATTATACAACTTTATACAACAACATACAGGACTGTCTCAGAAAATTAGAATATTGTGATAAAGTTCTTTATTTTCTGTAATGCAATTAAAAAAACAAAAATGTCATACATTCTGGATTCATTACAAATCAACTGAAATATTGCAAGCCTTTTATTATTTNATTGCATTACAGAAAATAAAGAACTTTATCACAATATTCTAATTTTCTGAGACAGTCCTGTAAGTATTGCCATGTGATAAAAGCATGTGACTGAAGTGATGCTAGTGTAGATGGAAACTAGGTGATGGAAATTAGTTGACAAGGAAGACGGATGCGAAGAGA
>NW_011364193.1:222367-259378 GCF_000735185.1 Notothenia coriiceps | reverse complement strand
AAGGTTATTTAGCCTTCCAAAACCTGAGCCTCACGCGCCGCCTATGCGTTTCACTGTCAAGGGGGGCGATATAGCGTGTATGTAATTACATTGCAAATACTGACTTGAGCCCCACCACTGTATGGGTTAGCCCTACCATACATTACCCAACAAAAATACTCTGGCACCACCACTGTATTTGAGGCATCTTTTTCAAAGAGAAGGGTAGATTCAAAGGAATTGCTCCTTAAGAGGGAGACGTTTTAGGAAAATTGGGGCACTTTAGGACTCAAATGGATAAATTGAGGAAGCACTGGATCACATTGTCTCCCAAAGGATGAATAAGAAAAAGCGGATTTTGCTTAAGGATGGATGTTTTACAGCCAACTGTATAGACCGTTTTAGTTCAGTTTATCCTCAAATTAGGCAGGAAATTGTATTTTGGCAATTGCAGAATGCAATTCACTTATACACCGCTGTTGTAAATGTGGACAGCTGTACACATGCATTTGCTATGACGATATTATTTATGATCAAAAACTACCGCGTGTAAAACTTTTCTAACTAAGCGAAACATCACAGACATGTATACTGTATACAGTGTAAAGGTTTGAACCAGTCGATAGTTTTTTGCTTTGAACTGGAGAAAGAAAATGTTGATATTCAATCTTTTAAAAACACGATCAAACAGATACATTTATGTCACACCTTTTTTCAGCAGGTGCATTTTTCAGGAATTTTAACATTAGGATTTAACACTATGGTTTCCCTATTTTAAAACAGGTGAAATGCTCTAAATACTGGCCTGATGACAGCGAGATGTATGGTGACATCAAAATCACCCTTCTTAAGACGGAGACACTGGCTGAATACACAGTTCGCACCTTTGCCTTGGAGAGGGTAAGTTTATGTAACCCTCCTTTCCATGTATTAGTACTTGTTATATTCTTAGAAGTAGGCCTAGAAGTAGAACATTGATAGAGGGGATTAGGTACTTGACAGGATTTACTGCAGATGGGTTTGAGGGCCACATATTAAATTGGGAGGAATTAACACCAGTAGCTATGAGGATGCCCCTGCCGTCTTTGTGCCCCTGATGGACTCCATCCTGTCAATCTCCTGGGGGATCTATCATTGGAGGGGCTCAGAGCGACGCTGGATTGACAGTGGCACAAACACAGAATTATCATCAAACTGTCACATTTGCTCTCCATGGGCACACGCTACTGCTTATTCAAATCGGCACGAATTGGGGAGCTGGTGACAGCTTGTTTTTCATAGCTCTATTCCTTTCTTTTTTTGGAATTCTGTCTTCGACAAATCTTTGCTTTGCCCCGCTTTACTTTGTCATCTCTGTACAGCGGAAAAAATTGCTGTGTGACTGCAGCAGCCTCCCAGTAGAGGGGAGAAAACTCACAGCCCTCCATGAGCTCCGAGAGCTTCAGTAATTCCTTCTGCGTGTCTGTCACACTGCAGCTGCTACTAGCATGTTATGCCCAGAGGCCTAACACCTCATGTAAATAATGTCCTGGTTGTCCTCACAATGAAACACATTTTCTAACATATCCATCTCAGAGGGGGAATGTCTCTAAATTGATGGGAGCACGTCTTGGATGAAATTAGGGCCTGCAGGCTACTATGTTTAATGTGCAAGCCATGTAAATGTGGTGTTTACATGTAATGCTAATGCTCACTGTGTTGCTGTTGACAGAGAGGATACTCAACCAAGCATGAGGTGCGTCAGTTCCACTTCACATCCTGGCCGGAGCACGGAGTGCCCTATCATGCCACCGGACTGTTGGCCTTTATACGGAGAGTGAAAGCCTCTACGCCTCCTGACGCCGGCCCTGTGGTGGTCCACTGCAGGTAAAGTGACACTTAGCAGCAGCTGTATCCTGTAGTGTCATAAAACTAAACTAAAGGTTGTAAATGTTATCACAATTAATGTTTCAGAATATGACTATTAGTATTAGTAGAAGATATTCTTCTTCTTTGGGAGGCTCAGAGCCCGCTATGATGTTCAGAATGAGGGAACGTGTTCGATGGAGGCAGCCAGCAACTTTGGCAGGCTAATCTTCGGTAGCCTTGCTAGCTAGGTTAGTTGTCCTGTGAAACAAGTATTGAAACAGAAACTGAAATACGGGCCCAGGTATCTTGTCTTTTATGTTAAAATACCTTATTTCCAGAAATATACCTTATTTCCAGAGTAAAAAATAAATAAACCCTAAGACATTGGAGAGAGATATTCAGATGTACTGTAGGCCTACTTTCACTGAATTGTCAGTTTTGGCCTAGCGAATCTTCCACTACCAGAGTGAAAGAAAGTAACGCCAAAGCATAACGTTTTGTAAATGATTGGTACATTTTTAACACGGGGGACGGGGGATGCATTCAGGTCATTTTACTAACGAGAGGCATTGCATCACCCCCAAACCCCCTTCTACCTAGCTAGCATGGTATTGCCCTATTTGCTAGTTTTAGCTTAGCAAATGTTATAGCTGTCTTGCTAAATGTTCCCATTTTCCTTTAAATCGTGTTGTGCTCCTGAGGAGGGCTATTGTATCTTTTAAAAACATTCTAACAACAATATCACTCACTCAAAAGTCTGTTGATGTATTGCTTCATGATTGTACATGGTGCCTCATGAAAGATGTCCCCTGTGTGCAGCGTGGGGGCGGGCCGCACCGGCTGCTACATCGTGCTGGACGTCATGTTGGACATGGCCGAGTGTGAAGGCGTGGTGGATATCTACAACTGTGTCAAAACCCTCTGCTCCAGACGCATCAACATGATCCAGACAGAGGTCAGGTCAAGAGCATAGCGAAATAAAACCCATTCACATTTAAACTCAAGTCAAATATTAAAGATGTTCTTGCATACATTTGCTTCACTGGTCATAGTATTGCAGCGTGTTCTCCAATGGAAAACTTCCGGAGAGTCAAGTTTTTAAACATTAGCGTTGGGTGCATTATCATACTCCCCCTCTGGGATTAATGTAAAGGTCATTGCAATAGTTGTAGAGAAAAGACTCACATTGTCTCTCAGTGTGCTGTGTAGGCACGTGCCGTTCTCTAGATGTGCTGATCATTTGCATAGTAACCTCTTATTATGTAAATTCGAAATTGACTTGTTTATTACATTTGTAGTAATTTACAGGGGTCCTCTAATTAAATGCACATCACATGTGTTGTACATGGTTAATTCAGAACCAGGTTATGAACAATCTCTGCCATTAGTTGTATTGTTTGATTATTTTCTCACATCGGTTTCCTTCTCAACTCACCTCTCTGGTAATGTTTGTTTACCTGTCAGCAACACACAAAACTCTCTTACTGTATGTGTTATCAGACAGCACCTAAAGTAAATACATGCACAAGCACAGCACTAAATGATGTTACCTGTTGTCCTTTCAGGAGCAGTACATCTTCATCCATGATGCTATTTTGGAAGCCTGTCTGTGCGGGGAGACGGCCATTTTGGTAAATGAGTTTGCGGTTACTTACAAAGAGATGCTGCGAGTCGATTCCCAGAGTAATTCCTCTCAACTACGGGAGGAGTTTCAGGTAAGTCATTACCTCGACATGTTCTCGATCAACTTCCTAGGCAGATATTTGTTTTGTTAGAATATGAAACCATTTCACATCCTCCCACTCCCTCTTTTAAGTTGTTCTTTATGATGTTGTTTGGTTTTGTTATGTTCATTTTTCCCCTTCTTTTTTTTCGGATTTTTTAAAATTGTGATACTAAAGTTACGTTTGACCTAAGTAAAGTGAGATCTGGTGATATGATAATGTTTGTAAATGTTGTAATTGTCCCTCTTCAAAATGCAGTAAAAAACATAAAACCAGGTACTCTGAATAACACAGCCCACACACAGCATCAACCAAATTATGTCATACTTATTTCATTCTTCTAGAACTTTAACAACAATATAATGTTCGTATTACTGGAGTACTAATACTACTTTAGTATTCTGTAGTACTAATACTACTACAATATTCCTAATGAGAGCAGAGATGAATAATTTCATTATTTTTTCCTTTAACCTGCACTTCTACTGTTAGTACCGGTAACAATAATATTGTAAAAGTAATATTAACGTAATGTTGTTAAGCGGATGGTTTGCATATTAAGGTTACATCATTTATGATAAAATGTATACTTTTACAGTCAATCGTAGCCCGGATAGTATTATATCTACTTTCCATTTATTCTGCTATGTACAGTACTGTACATTTGCTTTTAAAACAGTATTATTTGTCCTCAGACAGTTACATAAACTATAGACGATGAGTACATCCTCTGTGCTGTGGAAATGCACTTACAGCAGACATTTGAAAATCAACAGAGTGCAGAAAGTAAGGGGCTAATAGATGGATGTGTTTGTGTGTGATTGTGCATGTGTGTGTTTTTGTGTCTCATATATACACTCATACATGTGTGTGTGATTGTGCATGTGTGTGTTTTTG
This sequence comes from Notothenia coriiceps, assembly GCF_000735185.1. Taxonomy (NCBI): domain Eukaryota; kingdom Metazoa; phylum Chordata; class Actinopteri; order Perciformes; family Nototheniidae; genus Notothenia; species Notothenia coriiceps. The sequence continues at coordinate 254,930 of NW_011364193.1, read as the reverse complement.
TGTCTCATATATACACTCATACATGTGTGTGTGATTGTGCATGTGTGTGTTTTTGTGTCTCATATATACACTCATACATGTGTGTGTGATTGTGCATTTGTGTGTTTTTGTGTCTCATACAGTATATACACTCATAAATGTGTGTGTGGATTTGTGCAGGCGATGTTGTTGGTTTCCTTTTACTTTTGATTTTGTGAGATCCTCTGCCTGGTTTGTAGGAATGTGGTGTTAGAACATTGTATTAGATGTTGATTAGGAGAGAAAAGAGCCAGCTGTGTTCCCACATGCTGTACCGTCTGCCCCCCCACCCCCTAAACGCCCCTCCATGTCGCTGCACAGCTCAAACAGCAGCCGCATTGATTCCAGGTTTAGCATTTGAAAGTAATACTGGAAAAGGGTCCATTCTTTAATTGAATATGGATTTATCCTTATTCTCCACATAGGAATCACGATCTATGTATTACTAAGAGTTAGGGAATTTTGATGTAGGTGGAGCATCTCTCTGATTACAAACGCTTGGTTCTTCACAAAGGGAAATGGAACATGCCCACACTTTGATCTTGTAAACCTACCCGTCTGATATTGTTTTTGAAAGCCTCTCCACCGCCCAATGAGCTCTGTGTTTGTCTTTTACTCTGTCATCCTGCCGGCTGCAAACAGCCGACCGGTAGTACTGACATCAGCAAGTCACGGATCTATTATTGATGCTGTGTGTTTATGATCCAAATGTTTTTATCCCGTTGTCTAATGTAATTACAGCTAAATGAACAGAGAGTTCATCAAAGAAAATTGGTATGCAATATTTCCCTTTGAGGCTTTCTTTTTCTTTTTTTTATTCATTACATTTCCTTTTAGAACACAGTCGGCCTAATTTATCTTTCGTTCTTTTGAATCAGTTTGTCAACGTGATGTTCAGAGTATTACGATTCTTTCAATTAACAATATTGGATTCTTCATTCTCTGCGTCCCAGTCCTCCCTCCTTCTGTCTGATTCATTTCTTTTCTTCCTCCTACTCCTCCTCCCTAACATCTTTGAATCCTCTGCAGTGTCTCCATCCTTTTAATTCTCTCTTCAATTTAATTTCATACTCCTGTCGCTCTCGTCTCACCTCTTAAATGTTTCCATTTGCAGACGCTCAACTCTGTGACTCCCCACCTGGATGTGGAAGAGTGCAGCATCGCTCTGTTGCCCAGAAACCGAGAGAAGAATCGCAGCATGGATGTCCTGCCGCCTGATCGCGCCCTGGCCTTCTTGGTTACGACTGAAGGGGAGAGCAACAATTACATCAACGCTGCTCTCGCTGACAGCTTCCATCGGCAGGCTGCGTTCATTGTGACCCCTCACCCTCTGCCGGGGACCACAGCGGACTTTTGGAGGCTGGTCTTCGACTACGGCTGCACGGCAGTGGTCATGCTCAACCAACTCAACCAGTCAAACTCTGCCTGGGTAAGGTCAAAGTGTTATACTGCTTTATTGCCATCGATTTGTTGACACTATACAGGAAAATAGGCTTAGAAAAAGGTTTGAGTTCACCCGCACAAGAGCTGCTCTTTGGCATACAAGGTTTTGGTTTCAATCTTTAGTTATCTGAACTTTACTTCAGACTTTTCCAAGAATACGCCACCTTTACTAATAATAAAGTGACTGTATACTGTGCTTAGGATTAGTTCCTTCATGCCATTTTGTTGGGCTTTGATCCCTGACCACATTGATCTCAAGGCATGACTAGATAAGACCCGCCCCAGTCTTCCCTTCCCCTTCTCAAGATACATCTCTGAAGAATAGGCTTGCACCCTCCAGCCACATATCCGTTTTTTTTTCTTCGTTGGTGTTCCACTTTTTCTCATGAGCATATGTCTTCATCTGCTGTTCCCTGATCTTTCTTTAAGACTATAATGGATATTATAATGAGTTAGAGCACAGCACGTGAATCAAGTTTCATATTCAATTAAAAACAAAACCAATCGCTTGGAACAAATAACCAAAAGATGAGATTTTAAAGTCGGTTAAGCCTTTGTTAAACAGAACTCTTTTGGTAATTAAAGGTGGGTGGATCTCTAAGGGCAATGCTTATAATGATAAATAAGGCTATAGTAGATAATCAGGTGCTTATCAGACAATTGCTTTAGAAGTCAGCATTTAATCCTATAGGCTTAGAAGTATAGTATCATATTAGAGGGTTTTTTATCAAGAGTTTGCCAGCAAACTGTTGAGCAAATGAAGCTATACTTTCAGCAAACATTTCATTTTACCTTGTATTAACACCTTTATAATTAATAAGTCCACAAGCCAAAAGCCAAAGACATTGAAGAAAGTGGCTTATGCAAATCTAGATTTTTGTTTTTTAGGAGTAAAGGCTAAACTTACAAGCCTTGCCTAGTAGGACTTTCAAAATTAAGCTTGTGAAATATGTAATACATTGTATCACAGCCTCGGAAAGCAGCTGCTTACTTTTAATTATGAATACTATTTCGTCCAAGGTCTACCTTAGATTGTGGTGAAAACAGAATTCACTTGATTAATTAAATCACCAAAGTGAATATATTTGTATATTTATTGCCAATTTTGAATCGGTGTGTTTGACAAAAACATAACTTGATTTAATATAAGTCTGATTGAAAAAACGATTTTGACAAAAAGAACCACCAAACAAGCTGCTGCGAAGTTACCCACTATTTAACTTATTTTATCCAAAAAACTGGATATATTCTTTCTGACTTTATTCATCTGAATATTCACTGGGTAGAGAAATCTGCTAAAAGGTAGACATTTAACAGTAATTCATTGCTATTTGGCACTGGAGAATTTTACTGAAAGATGTTTTTTTTGATGAATTGCCTCTCAACATGAGTTTAAGTGCTTTGACAGGCTTTGCAACTGTGATACTAATACATTATATTAAATCTTGAATCAATGAGTATGATTTGCTCATTAAATGTATTAATTTAGAGTTTCTGTGTTGCCTTTTTTCATTCATGCTATTTTAGAACACCCTCGTCTAGTAATATACAAATAAACAGAAATAAATTATAGCTAACCCCTTTAAAATGTTATTTTTCTTTTACTCTGCTTGTAATGTTTTTCATACTTTCTTTCAGTGTAATGCAGTTAATGTTTGTATTGCTTGAATATTGTTATCACCATCTTATCTTGTTCTCACCAAGACATCGCTATAAACTCTGTTAAAGAGTTCACACGTGGCACAGCAGTACTCTGCACCTTTCTTGTTACAAGAAAGCAAAGAATGTTACATTTCTCCCTCCTCTTGCTGCTTCTCCCCGCTCATTAACACGACGGTTTCATCTTTTATGTTAAGTAGGAGCAGGCACACACCATACTCCAACTGTATAATGTCATTTCCTTTGCGTTATCCTTAGACTTTAGACTTTTCCCTAATATCATCATTTCAGCTTTTTAAATCCCTTTGCTGTTTGATGATCCAAGGTTTTGAGAGCAAAGGATTTTTTTCTGGGCGACAACTGCCGGAGAATAAACGAGTACTAACACTTAACATGTAATCACTGATACAAAAAATCTCTCTCTCTTTCATTTACCTCCCCCTCTGTCTTTAGCCGTGTGTTCAGTACTGGCCAGAGCCCGGGCTACAGCAGTACGGGCCCATGGAGGTGGAGTTTCTGTCCATGTCTGCTGACGAAGATGTCATCACTCGTCTGTTTCGGGTCAAGAATGTCACACGGGTGAGTCATTCAACAAAGCCTGCACAGGACATGTTGTGCCACTCAGTGGTATTTCACAAAAAGAAAATGAACCTTATTAGAAATGCATTAGCTGTGGCCTTCTCCAGTAATTCAAATTTTACTACTTTACCAGTACATTTAGAGCTACCAGCTGTAATGTGCACCTAAACACGACATGACACAAGTCCTTAAAGTCAAAGAACTATAGACTTGGTTGTAATAATACTGTGTAAATTATGATTTGAATTTCTATACATCTACTTGTAAGCAAACTCAAAGGATGAGTGCTTCACTTGATGCTGGATTTCCACACAGTGTGTGCCTATGCATCATTATTTATCCATATTTCTTTCTTATGCATAAACAACGGTGCTTCTCTAGTGTGTGCCTCAAGGGAAAGAGGAGGTTGTCAAATAAATAAAATGTAAATACACTCTAAAGAATATAGCCTGGAGATGTGCACTGAGCACAATGTTAAAAATAAAAAGATAACAATGGTTCATAGATTGTATCATACATACTACAAAGAACATTGTTCTGATATTCGTCAGTCCAGAAAATAGAACCAGACGCACCAAGATGTTCCCATATGAGGGATACATATTAAAAGAGTTTTCTATGGCAAACATGCAAGAAAAGCCCATTAACAGAGAGGCAATAAAGGTCATTCTTTCCCTTTTTTCAATTTCTTCTTGTCATTTCCTAGATAAGCGTCTTAGGTGCATGTTGGCATACCAAAGAGGGGGCTTTTATCATCATAATGCATTGCATATCTTCCGTGGCAGGACACTCTTCTCAAGCTGCATAGCAGACTCTTTTACATTTCTTCATAAACCATGTCACACCTTTTTACAAAGTATGTGGCATTTAGAGAATTAGGAAGACCTTGTGAAACAGGCTAAATAAAGTATCTGGCAGCTCTGTCATGGTAGAGGGAGCACAGGGGATGTCAGGGAGGTATTTTCTCTTTTTTTTTTTTGTTGATTCTACGTGACTATGCAGGTATGGTTAAAGCCTGCACATTTGCATAATTACATGCATGCATTCCACTCCGGATCACTATCAACCCAATTATTGAAGAAATCTGTATGCAAGGCATTTCTTGGCTGCTATTAGAAGCAGCATGACATGCTTTGCACAGAACTTCCTTTCTTGATTGGCATCCTCACCTCCTCTGTCGACCGCCCTTGTCATTCTCCTCTCCACCCAGAGCACCTTTGTTGCACTCATTACGTACGACAGTCAAGCAGAGGGCAACTTAACACAGTGTGGGAAAAGTCGAATCACACAGAAATAACATGAACCTCTTCCTCTCACTGCTTTAGGGTGTGTTCTTCCTGTGTGTGACAATGATGTATACTGGTAGGGAGTAAAAGTCAAAGAAAGTGCATTGTAAGCGTATGTATGTGTGAGTTGTATTACAAAAAAAAAAGAAGAGTACATTGTATAAATCCCAGCTCCATTGAGGCAATTCCTACGTGCATCATTGGTGTCTTTGCCAGCCCAATTTGCATGACTTACAGTTCTCCACTGGTCCTTAAGTATTAGGTGAGATTCCACGGGACAAAGTTATGAACACACAGGGACCTCTCACACACACATCCCGGGCCTAGCTTACCTCAGCGGACCTATATATCTCAAAGTCAGTCTGCTGAGTGAGCACAGCTGAGTGCCAGCACACAGCCTAGGGAGCACTCTTACACGGGTGTTAACAGGCACACACAGAAAATACTAAAACAACCAGAAAATGCACTTCAACACAGACACAAACAGGAGCAAGCACACTTGCACTCACAGCACTGGTTTACTCATGTATTTTTCTTTTTTCTGTTGCATCCCAAGCTCCAAGAGGGCCAGCTAGTGGTGTGTCAGTTCCAGTTCCTGCGCTGGTCGGCGTATCGAGATGTTCCCGACTCCAAGAAGGCTTTCCTCAACCTCCTGGCTCAAGTGCACAAATGGCAGAGGGAGTGTGGAGAAGGTCGCACTGTTGTCCACTGCCTGTGAGTAATCTGTTAGCGACACACATCATGTTCTGTTAATTAAAAGAGAAAGAGAGAAGGCAGAAATACGTTCCTCTCTGAAAAGGTCTCAGAGAGGACATTACTGCTGTTGGATAGTGACATTTAAAAGTGCATTTAAATCAAAATCTTATTCTCAGAGGGGAGAATCACATAAATGTTAAAATATGGTGAATCATGGCTGTTTGATGAGAAAGAGTCTGTGTCGTGTTGTGACTGTGATGGTTTATGTGGGTTTTTTGGGTCAATGAGATGCGATGCATTGAAAAGTATTTTTCCATGCTAGTATTTTCATAATGTAGAAAATCAAATTGTGGTGTAGTGCAGTGTGTGTTGTTGTATGCCCCTCTTTTGTCCTAAGCCCCCGGGGTGCACATCCGTTGATGAATATGAATGGGCCGTCCAGCTCATTGCAAAGCCATCACACGTTTATCTCCACCGCCCCCATCCGAAAGCACATCACTCAGCGCTGTCACACAGTGTTACCCACGACAACCAGGAAAGAGATTATGGAGATCAAATCAATTATGGCTTAATACAGAATGCGATGGATCTCACTACAGTAAATCCAGCACTGCCAAATCACTGACGACGATTGATTACCTTAATATTGCCTGTACGCTGCGGAGGCTTCCATGCCCACCTTCCCTGCGGATGTCTCAGGAGAGAGGAAGTGGATTGTCCTCCACCACTTTATTGATATTGCCTTTCATTTCTGATGACCAACACAATATTTCCAAGGATCCTTGCTCTTATTTCTTGATTTTCCCTTCCTTTTCTTGTGTCATTATTTTGTATCAAGATATTGCATCTGCATGCTGTATGAACGGTATCAAGTGTTTTTCATGAGGTAGCATGAACACAATAATGGGGTTATCAGATTACACACATTCTTTCCTGCTTATACTGTGTTATTGTCTTCGGGAGCTCGAGCTGGAGACGGGAATATACATGTTTACATTGAAATGTACTGACAGTTGATGTCTGAACCTACAGTTCATCTAATGGAAGGCAAAGCAGCACAAGCTTTTTTTTTTGCTTGGAATGGCAAAGCTAAAAAGCTCTTGTTGGTAGATCATTAAAAACCATTACAACTCACCCTGAAGGGAGAATCTTATTGAAGTCCAAAAATGTAAACCTCATGATGGCTAGAGGAAATGTCTAAATGTTTTATCTCAATCAATGACTATTTGTCAATATATTTCACACAAATGTTCCATTCATCATCAGTGGCAGACAGACCAGTCAACATTGTTTGTGAGAAGAAGAAAAAAAGAATTGTAAATAAGACTTATAACCACAATGCTAGAAATCTCCATGACCTAATTTCTATAAAACCCTCCTCTTCCTCACGACCTGCCATTTTGCAAAGTATTATTCTGAATATTGGCTTTTATTTACATTCGCTCACTGTCTTCTAAATCTCTGCTTATCCATGAAATAATAACCAACCATAACATTGATATCATGGGCCTTTACAAAACCTGGCTAAAGCCAAGTGACTTTGTAAGCCTGAATGAGGCATCACCCCCTAGCTACACCAGCCTGCAAGTGTCTCGTGAATCAAGAAGAGGTGGGGGCCTAGCTGCTATATACTTACGTTCTTATATGTTGTATGTGAGGGACTACGGATGTAAATGAGCTCAAAGCAAAAATCCGGCCTATTTACACTTGAAGCATTATTTGTCTTAAGTGTTCATTAATGTGCATTATCCCGATTCAAATAAACAACTAAATGAAATGAAATGAAAAATATACAACTCTGGTTCTCTGTCACTAAATCAAATTATTATGACTGGTTTCACATCCTTTGAATTACTACTTATGCATGCAAATGAAGAATCATTTTATATAGCAATTGTTTACCAACCACCTGGGCCTTATTCACAATTTTTATCTGAGTTTGCTTCTTTTCTCTGTGACATATTGACATGATCAGACAATCTTATAATCATGGGAGATTTCATTATTCAGATCTCATAGACTCTACTGATTTCACATAACATGTCAATGTACCCTCTCACGCGTCCATGGTCACACACTTGACTTAGTTTTAACACGTGGCCTTACCCTCTCAGACATGACTATGTCACCACATCTACCTGCACTTTCAGATCATTATGTCTTTACTTTTAGGAGCACACTACCTTCTAGTCGTATTAATAGCCATTCTGAAACCTATACTACCCGTCGTACTGACTTGACAACTGTTCATAAACTTGCTGATAAACTCAAATCTTCTATTATCACCATCGATCAACGATCGATCACTGACACTCTCAATCATGTTTTGCTGGATGCCTTTAACTCTTTTGTACCCCTTTTATAAAAGGAGAACCAGACCAAAACCATCACCCTGGTACAACCAAGGTCTATGAAACGGAAATGCAGAAAACTGGAACACAAATGGAGAACAACCAAACTCAACATTTTTCAACTCGAGTGGTCCAACTGCCTCTGTGAAAATAAACGCACTCTTCGCTCGGCTAGAACAAAGTATTTCTCTGAACCCAAAACAACAAAAATAGCTCAAAATGTCTCTTTACGATACAATATACTTTATTGTCCCCGTAAGGACATTTGTTCTGGACTCCGTCCTGCAATTCCGTATACATGTACATATACAAACATAGTAAACATTAAAATACATACAAATATCATCTCTCATACATCGTTTGAACAAACACAATACACACACGCACATACTGACAATGGCGACCTATTGCATAACCCTCATGGCCAACATTTAAGAAGCACATTTCATTACATTACATGTGAATGTTAAGAAGCTTAATGGTTATAGCGGTTCAACCTGCTCTTGGGAACCCTGAATCTTCTACCAGAAGGTAAGAGCTGGAATTCCAGGTGGAGTATGTAGGTGGGATCAGACACAATTTGTTGTGCCTGTCTAATAATGGAATGCTCATATATGTTTTGGAGAGATGGATGTTTTTTGACCCCCATAATTTTCATAGCAGTCTGTACCAGGCGAGCGATCTGTGATTTTGACTGCACTGTCAATTACCATACCAGGCAGTGATACCTACTGTATGATGCTCTCCAACACTGCATGACGAAACAGTAACATGAACTTCTGCTCGACTCCGTAAGCCCGGGGTCTACGCAAAAAAAATACAATCGCTGTTGAAGTCTAGAGCACAGACCTTCAACATGCACCTTCCAGCTGAGTATATCTAGATGGACACCAAAATACTTATAGGAGCTGACCTGAGCTATGGGTTCATTGTGGATAACCACCGGCCTAAGGTCACCCACTGCCTTTGGGTCCCACACCATCTTCTCAGTCTTCTTCACATTCAGCACAAGATGGTTAAAATCACACCATTGCACAAATCTCTCTATTTCAGAGTGGTAAGCCGATGAACTGCTGCCTTTGTGCATTAAGCCAAGGATGGCTGTATCATCTGAGAATTTGATGATATAATTCTCGGGGTGGATTCTCGTACAGTCGTTTGTGTACAGTTTGAAGAGGACTCTTTGATATGGTTGCCCATCTAACCTGTAAACCGTTCAAACACCTCACTTACTGCCTCTGACTTCATAGAGTTCTTCACAGCTAAAATTGTGGATATCAGAAATAAATATCCTCCACTCCATCTTCTCCCACCCAGGACATAGAAATCTCGTATGACCTGCCTCCGCCATGCATTCTCACCCACTTCGAGACAATTACCCATGAAACACTCTCTGAACTGGTCCTTTCCTCAAAATGCACAACCTCTGTACTCTATCCTATTCCCTTGAAGTACATAAAGGACCTTCTCCCGATTCTCAGCCCACCACTATTGCAGATAATAACTCTCTCATTACTGGATTTGTACATGTATCGTTTAAAACAGGGGTAATACAACCACTACTCAAGAAAAACAACATGGACTCTAGTGTTATCAGCAACTATAGGCCAATTACAAACCTGCCATTCCTTTCCAAAATTCTGGAAAAGGCAGTGGCCCAACAACTCAAACAATAATCTACACAATCCATATCAATACGGCTTCAGGAAACTCCACAGTACAGAAACTGCATTAACGAAAGTTGTCAATGATCTACTCCTTGCATCAGACCATGGCTCTGCATCCATATTGGTGCTGCTTGACCTTAGTGCAGCGTTCGACACAGTTGATCACCACATTCTACTCCATCGCTTGGAAAAACATGTAGGAATCACTGACCCTGCTCTTTCCTGGTTGAAATTTTACTGTACTTAACTAGGAGATCTCACTTTGTTCTCTACAAAAACTGCTCTTCAGAAAATAAAAACCATGAACTATGGTGTCCTCCAAGGCTCAGTGCTTGGCCCCATCCTTTTTTCCATCGATATGCTTCCTCTCGGTTTACTAATTAATAAATATTAATTAGGTTCCCATTTTCATGCAGATGACACTCAGCTCTACATTTCCATTAAGCCGGTCAACTCTCATCAACTGACACAACTCGAAAATTGCATAAAAGAAATCAAACTATGGATGTCATCAAACTTCCTCCGATTAAACAGAGAAAAAACGAAAATGTTACTTCTTGGTCCACAACATATCAGGGACAAATTCTGCGACCTCAGCCTAAACATAGCTGGTTCATCACCAAAAATCTTGGAGTTCTGGATCACAATCACATTCAAATAAAAACATCTATATTGATTCTGACTTTTCTACATCCAACTCACAGCTGTATCATTGCTTTGAGAAAAAAGATGAGAATTTACCCCTTTTTGAAGTGAAGATATAGTTATTTGTTCTGGGAATGTCATTTTCGAGTCTGAGACCTGAAAAACAGGCTTGAGGCTTAACAGGTTAAAGACATCACAAAAACAGTTTTTTTCCACCTTCGGAACATTTCAAAGATTCGTCCCATGCTTTCCCTAGCCGATGCTGAAACTTTAATCCATGCTTTTGTTTCATCTCGGTTGGACTACTGCAATTCACTTTTCTCCGGGCTACCAAAATCAACAACCGCCTAACTACAACTGGTTCAAAACACAGCTGCCAGGATATTAACCAGAACCAGAACATTTGATCATATCACCCCTGTTCTCATTTTATTGCATTGGCTCCCGATTCACATAACATCAGACTTCAAGATTTTACTGTTAACCTTTGAAATCTTACATGGACTAGCACCTCCATATCTATCATCATTAATCACCCCCCGAATATCTACCAGGCTCCCACGATCACATAATGCAAGTCTCCTTTCCATCCCCAGAATTCAAAAATCATCTGTAGGCGGCAGANAGTATCCCCATTGGATCTTCAACGTGAACTATCATACGTCACGTTCACAGTGATCCCTTTTTATTTACTACAAGACAAATGTGCCGTTCTATTTCATACTGTATGAAATAGAACGGCACATTTGTCTTGTAGTAAATAAAAAGGGATCACTGTGAACGTGACGTATGATAGTTCACGTTGAAGATCCAATGGGGATACTGAATGGCGGTTCCGACTGATCTCATCAGTAATGCATGACGCAGACCCAACGTTTCGTTGCTCTGATTGGCTGTAGGTCTGACTCTATTCAAATTGCATTCGGAGGTATTTTGATCTGACCGCGGCCGCGCTGATATTATAACACCAGAGAATGTCCACACCTTTAGTGTATAAAACTCCCCCACTACTTAGACTATTCCTTGCACCCCTCTTCTAGAATTTCCGAATGGTCTCAACCATATTGCATCAGTAAAATGCACTTGTTCCGTAACAGCAGGATCAGTTTGTGTGTTGTGGACACGACCCGTATATTTTTGCAAGCCGTGTTCTCAACATTTAACATTTTGCTTATTATTTAATTTAATTTGCTTACTTTAACATAATTTTTCATGTTGGGGCTAAGGTGGGGCTATGCCATATATTGGTATGGCTGTAGCCTACCCCAGCCATACCCTGGCGCCGCCACTGCTCAAATATTTTCATGTATCTAAAAGGAAGATACCAGCTGAATTTCTTCAATGATATTTGATTCCAATCCACTCTCTTAGTTAGGACGGAGCATCATTAGTGAGAACAATGTCAATTTACGTAAATAACGTTATTATATCATTAATATCACCACTGCAACTTCAAGGTGACGTTTGAAGAAAGGGCACAAGATATCATCTTTGCTTATGAAAGTGCAAAAAGCAACAAATTACAGGTTTGCGATGGGCTTTATTTTAGAAAACTTTAATTAGTCTACTTTTTTAATTCAGGTGTCCTTAATACCACTATATCTGAAATGTCAACATTGAAATAAGCATTGAGCATTCAATCGACTAAACATTTTGTTTTATAATTTCACGGCACAAAGATAATCTATTACCCGAGTCATTATAATTCTTACGTAAGTGATCATTATAATCAAATATTTTGCACTTCAATTTTTTCTTTGTTTGTGTGAAATGTATTTAGTGACACGTCGAACAGTGGCGTAAAAAGGTTGTGATTGGCCGCGGTGCAAATATTGTTTTGGCCTCTCTTGTGCTTTGGTTTGCTGTACATTATAAATGCAAGCTATTAAATGTTGTCACATGACATGAAAGGGAGCAAGGTCACACAGACCAGTCGTCATTTTTCGACTGTTCCCAGATTTGTTGGTATGGAGAACGAAATCAGATGTGGGTTTGACTGCTGGAAAAGCAGTGCAATTTTAACAATCCACTTAGTAATACATTTGTCTCTGGGGCTGAACAGGAACGGGTACTTATATACAGAATTATATAAAACAGGTATTTATGTGAGGGTAGTGAAAACAGCCCTACAGTGAAGCCGTGAAACCTGTGTAGTCATGCAGTGTATACAAGGACAGCAGATATGTGGCTGAGACATTTTAGGCTCATAAATATTTCATAGCATATTTTATGGACTCCATTATCACTTTAGTCATCATGAAAATCATCATAATACCATGACCTTTAAAAACAGACAAATAAAAGATAATAATAATGTAGCAAATTCTGTGGAATACATGTGTTGACAGAGATTTGTGTATACTTGCTTGGTTTTCAATTGCCACAAAGAGAATTTGATACAGAAAGTAAAAGGACTCCTTTGACATGTTGGTAAATATGCTTTTACACTTTCTTGCCGAGGGTTAGTCGTGAAGATTGTTACCACAGTCAGGGCATAAAGAATCTATAGCATGAAGATTGGGAGCATGGGAATGTTCAATAAGGGTGCTGATAGGTAGGTTGTATTGCTGTAACTTTGCTCAGCCTTTGTGCTTAGCTAACTGACTGCTATTGATCTTCTCGTCTAACTTTCAGCAAAAAAAGCCAATTTCCCCAACAATGTTCAACTATTCCTGCCTGTGATTTCACATAAATGCAGGGTATCTTTGTCAAAATGAACAGCTCTCAGGCTGCACTTTGCATGCAGAGCAAGCTCCTGTGAGATCTATACTTATCACACACATAAAAGCCTTTAGAATAGAAACCAAAATGTTCTTTTATGGTGGATGTGGGGTGTTTATGTGCAGAGGGTGGTGACAGGAGGGGAAGAAGTGGGGAGTGCACATCACTTACCCTGCCAACCTCCACCAGCTTAGTGATCATGACGATGCTGAAACAATTTTCCTGCCACACCATCCGCCAAAAATCATAGAGAGTCTCCTGCTTGGGTCCTGGTGGGATGTGGGAAGAAATAAGTCAAAGACAAACATGGCAGCATGAAAGCACGCTCTGCTCAATATGGGAGTTCTCGATTCTGTTGTGAAATTTAATTTTATTTCGACCTAAGTGTCCTTGCTCAGACAGCGGGGTACTGATCTCTCAAGATTGTGCTGTCAATAAAGTGATTGGGTATTCCAGACAGTAAGTGAAGGGGTGATGGGTGACAAACAACAGCAGTAGCTGATGATGGAGGCCCACGGGACCATCAGTCACCCATTGTCATCTGAGGAGGAGACATTTAGGAAGGGAGATACAACTTAAAAACGAGGATCACGTAGAAAAGAAATGCTCAGAGAGACAAAAACACTGCTGACATATTTTTTTCTTTCTCACGGGTTTCATCTCTCTGTCTCTCTATCGGGGGGAAGGGGAGGTGTGTTTGCAAGATAAGCGGATGAGCAGACCTTGGGTGACTTTGTGACGGTAGCTCCCTGGAAACTGACACACTTTGGGAAAACGACGGTGGGATATTTTCTAATAGAGTCCGACTGTCCATCAGTAGCGATTTTATATTTGAGCGATAGAGGGTGAATGAAAGGACCTCTCCCCGACAATGAACACGCTGCTCCACATGTCTTAGAGATTGAGGAGCTGTTATTAATGTGCTTTATTATTCATGTCTTCTCATGATTGATTCAGGGACATCACTAGCACAGCCTTCACAGGTCGGGAGTCACACCATCACCTTTGGATTTTCTATAGAGATGAGTTAAGGCAAGATACTTTGCAAGAGTGGGCTCATTGGTTAGATCATCTCCCATTTATCCTATGGAATTGTTCTTCATCCACACAATTGCACAATAAACACACACTATAGCCTTGCCAAGAAAACTCACCCTGAGTGGCGATGAAGTGATTGGATCGATGGTAGCCCTGAAAGAGAGAAGAGGGATGACATGCTGAGTAAGCCATCTGTGCCCCAGGCACTGCGGTACAGGAGGGTGTCTTTCTGTCTCACCCTTTCCTTTCCTCTGCATTCTGCTCTCCTTCTGACCTACTGTAACTCTGAATCCAGTTTACTGTCCAGCACTGTTTGAGCTAATGCTGACCTCTGACCATGTGTTTGACCTCACAGTCTCCACAGAGAATTCAGAGTTGTTGAGTCAACACATGGGTTTTTAATACATCTTGGCTAAAAGTTGATAGATCTCTGGCACTTCAAACTAAAAGTCAGGCTAGCTGACTAAACAAAAAGTGTGTCCCTGTGACAGTTTAATAAAGATTTAATAAATAAACTTAAGGTGCACACACACTTCAATTTCAGGTGTCCCGATAAAAATAAAGATGTTGTATTGAAGGTGTGATTTTTAAAGTTTCTGAGATGATAAATTAAATGAATACAAACGGTTTCTACCAACAAAAAGTTATTTTTGAATTCTTCTCACAAGACATGAGAATATCATACACAGGGTTCACATAAATGCATGATATCATCACAAACATAAACAGTTTTCCAGACAAAAATCAAATACATACAGTGAAGTACTCTGGGATACTTTATATCAAAGGATGTGACGCCCTTTGATATAGATGACAGACATTTTCATACCGTGAATAGGGGGTGAATATGAATGAACATTGAGATGTCACCTGAGCACCTTTCAAGCATTAGCACTTTAAAGACAACCAGTGTGTTTAAAGGAAGTCCTGAAAATAAGCACTGCCTATCTAACCTTTCACAGTCAAGGAGACACCTGGCAATCTCAAAGACGCAGACACCGCTTAGACAACCACGTGGATGCTGTGGTTCACTGTCTGTTGTCGTTTTAAGAGGAGCAGCTGGGAGGATAATCGACGCCCCATTTACCTTACATGACTCTGTAGTTGAAAAGCAGGTCGGGAATAATCTGAATGAACCCTCAAGTCCACCGGCTCTCATCAAATAAGCATGATGGGCACGATCCTTGTTGATATCAGTTTTCATTTTATTGCTGAGAGTCTCTTCCTAACATGGAGAGTTGCCAGCCTCGCTGATACATTAGCAAAACTGAATTTCATCCAGTCATGTAAGCAGGGACATGTTTGAAATGGAGATGGATGACCAGTGCTGTGAGGCCTGCTATCCACAATTCCTCTGGCCCCCCGACCGAACGCAATCAGCACAGCTACAGTACTACTCCTCCACTTAAGACAGTGGCCATGGCAAATATAGTTCCAGAGTCATTGCCACTTATGAGAACTAAAAACCACAGGGTCCTCTTTCCGGAGAGGACACATCTCTTTGCGTTCATTTAAAATCATTAGCTAAAAGGGCATGTTTTCTTGGGTGGAGGTTGGGAAAGAGAGGGTTTGTCAAATGTGCACAAACCAGAACACACTGACCTTTGAGCATTTGTGGATAGAGGGTAGCCGAAAGAGAAGAGGGAAGTGAGAAGAGAAGAGGGGGAAGAGAGAGAAAAGAGAGCAATGGAAGGCAGCAGAACGAGCAGTGAAGTACTTACTTCCCTGTTAATCCGAATCTACAGGGTCCAAGGTCGAGAAGGTGGCGAAGGAGTAGAAAAAGAAGACATATAGGCTAGTTAATGAAATAAGCTTTTAGTAAGTAGGAGTTATGGTAAAAGACAGACTGGAAGAAGTGTGTGTGTGTTTTTGTGGTATAAGTACAGCAGGAATGTGCTTAATGAATAATAGACCATTTATTTTTAGTTAGAATGAATGAGGTCATGTTTTTTTTTGTTCACACTAATCTATGGGTTGCTTTTTTCCCAATTGAAAACATATTTGTCCCTTTATATTTACTATGAATTTGGGTTTGGAATTTCCTATTTAGATAAACTAGAAAAAAAGACTTTAATAAACAAAATCAGGGGAGCGTCACTTTCTCAATGAAATCTGCTGGGCCTGACTAATGAGTAACAATCACACTTAAAGGTGAATTCAATATTAATGGTGGCTTGCTCGAGACTATGATGAGATTTGATATAAAAAACATTGACAAACAACGATCACATTCGGGAACTTTGACAGCCGCACTGAAATGAGTGAAATCCCCTTTTATCAAAGAAATCCCACCCACTTGCCAACCAATATGAAAAGCAAGATGATAAAATACTAAATGCAGGATTTAGTTTCTAACCTGTCAAAACAATAACTGTTCATTTAGGAGCTGATCACTTGTCGAAGAAGGTGAATTTGAAGCCTTTAAGTTCGTGAAAAAATAGTCATTTTTTACCAAACTCAGTATCAGTATGAGACGTGCGTGTGTTTGTCTTTATGTCTGAGCTGGTGTGTGTGTGTGTGTGTGTGTGTGTGTGTGTGTGTGTGTGTGTGTGTGTGTGTGTGTGTGTGTGTGTGTGTGTGTGTGTGTGTGTGTGTGTGTGTGTGTGTTTGCTAGTGTTTAATTGTGTAGACATGCTACACCTGTCAGAAAGACCCTGTTACTCTTGAGAAGCAGACGTTATGTAAATCAGCAACAGACATGTCGCACTGGACGGCTCTACATTTGCAAAAGGTTCAGGGAGCTTATGCAAAGTACCTCACCTCTTCAAGCAAACACTCGCCACAGCCAAGCAAAGGCTCGGGTATTAAGTGACAGAGAAAATAGGTGAACTCTGTTTTGGAACTGCAATTTTCAGAGGGAGTAAAAACTTTTCCATTTAACCTCTGGTGAAATAATCACAGGCTGTCCAAAATATGCTTTGCTGTGGCTAAGTAGATACCATCAGCTCAGTGGGTCAGCCTTGTCAGGGTGTAACATCAGTGACACTGACCCTGTAGTGGCTGCTGAGTGGTGTTTTCTCTCTAATGCCTGCACCTCTGTGCCCTAAACGCTAATGGAGACCCTCATAATAACTACAGTCCTAACAGCAGGCCACATTTTTAAAGCCCTCTCATTGTGATGAACTATCTAAAAGCATTTCCCGACTGGTTACTCTCTACAGAGAAATTAATGACAGGAAAAAGAAGTTCCGTAGCGTCAAGCCTTTATATGATATAATTGGCCATAAAGGATAAATCCACCTAAAATCAAGTCAAATTCAGTTCGTAATTTTCTCTTTCGCTAAAATAACTTTATTATATATTCTTTATAAAGACTTTGACAGAAACAGGATCTTTTCTCATCTTATCATCCTCAACCAGCACTGGGAGAACATGAGCATGCCTCAACTTTTCACCAAGTGCCATGTTTTCTTTATTCCCAATGAGAGGCGTGCAAAAATAAATCTTGCTTGATAAAGAAATCATATCAGACTTGCTTGACTTGACATGACATGACTCAAAGGAATAGCAACACCTGAGGGCTGTGACAACGAATTCACAGGGGACCCAAAATACTAGTTTCTATCTACAAGTATATCTGTACTATTGTATCACTTTTTTCAAAATCTGTGCCGATTTCTTTCCTCAATAACTCCACTAATCTGAACGCGCACTTATGCTTTCTGAATAGACACAGCCTCCTCTAGTTTTTCATGAATGGGAACATGTATGAATGACACTGTGCAAGACACGTTAGCAACATATACATGTTTTTCAAAATGATCAGTTAGCATGTTACTGTGGCACTGCATGTTTGGCAGACAGTTAAGGTGAACAGTGGAAAGGATCACTTCCTCCCGGCGGCCCATCCGGAGATTGAATAACATCAATCATGTCTATTTAATTTAGGGGGGATTTTGTGGCATCTTACAGAAAGGTTCATTTCCTCCACAAGGCATTAAATGCACTCGGTTTTAATAAAAGCGATAGCCGAGTCAGGGATTCTCCGTAGCAACTCATAACCATGGCAGCTGGTAAAACATCGCTAGAAGGGCCTTTGATTGGATGAAAGCTTCCAGGTGAAAGTGGGCCAGCAGACTGGTGAGCTTACAGCAATGAGAGAGATGGACTGTGGCTTTGCAGGGTGTGAGAGATAGAGACTCAGCAGACTATTTGTATCCCATGTCGAACAGAGGCAGAAAAACAGGATTACACTTACATCAATGTAGTTAGCGTTAATGTAGTCTGAGTTGGGGTCTCCCAGGAGAGGGTGAAGCTTGACTCTGTGGCGGTCATCTGAGACGGATTAGAATTAAATAGCAAAGCACATTTAAAATACAACGATTCCACAATGGCATTTTTTTTAATATACTAAATAAAATGTGTTCTGATGACTTACATCCTGACAGTGTGTCATGCCTCCCTTTGGTTTTGTCCTTCTTCTTTGTGCAGTCCCATCCATCAAAGAAGCTCTACAGAGATAAAGAAACAACATAGATGCATTTCAGGGAAAGGGCTTCTCCATATTTACAATTCATATAGTTTAGATTTACATTTTAACGATAATCAAAGCTCCAGCACTTTCTTTGTTTTATCTGTAAATATTTTCATATCAGCATTAAAAATGACAAATAAAACCAAGAGGCATTGTGTCCTACAGAGGTTTCTTGGTTTATCCAAGAAACGTGATCAAATAAATGAGCGAGTCAGTCATCAAACAGTTTTTGTCTCATCCAAAAGTTATGGACATACATTTATTATATTTAATATAAACCCAATGGCTTTTTAATACTGGGTTAATATTTGGTGTACAACATCAGTGACAAGTGACACTTAACTGAAAACTCTTAATTAAATGCTGCTTTTCCATGGATTAAGTTATGTTTTTAAATGTAACTTGAGCACTTCTTCAAGAATGATATGTATCTAAAATGTTTATTTTTTAACTTATTTCTATCTCTTTTATGAATTGTCTTTTTTAAGTTTTCTTTGTCTTTTTTCTTTTGCCAATGTAAAGCACTTTAAATTGCCTTTGAGTCTGAAATGTGCGATACAAATAAATTAACCTCAACCTTAAATCCATAGAAGTAATCCCAGGACTCCATGTTATCACAGAAGAGGCTCATGGAGTTAATGGAAGTTTCATAATGCACAAATTGACCAAAGAGCCATCATCCAATCATCCAATCATGGCTTAGCTAATCGTATCTAAGTGCAGCAGGTCTGTCAAACTCTGGAAACTGGAAATAGGTTTGTTGCCATGTGCGTTTTTACATACAAGGGATTTGCCTTGATATTTTGGGATGTAATAATCACAATAAGCATAATAAGAGAAAAAAATGACATACTGCAAAAGCCAAGAATCATAAACATATAATAAAAACGTACATAAACATTAATCTTTTTTGGCAGTATATCAAGATAATTAAAACTGCTTTTATGGGGTTTTCAACAGAATAATTCAGCTGCAAAGAAAAACGAATCAGATGGAGGTGGCTGGCTGGAAATGAGAAGCCTGCTTATGTCTGTCTTTATCCAAAATCACGACTTATTGAACAAGAACTCACAGACAAGAAACTGCCTCTTTAGTATAGTAAATTGCCTTTGTGCAGTGTGGGAAGAGAACAATACAAAAACAGAGGTTAGCCTCTTACATTAGGTATAACTTGCTGCAAAACGAGAAGACATGTTGTTGAAGGATACAGCTCTGTAACTCACTGAATGTTTCTATATACAGCTTGTGAATCACTGTATGGTGAGAAGACCGGTAATTGGAGAAAAAGAAGGAAGACTGTCACTTGCTTAGTGGATGGCTGCTCAGTTATATTATAGCATATCATACTCAGCAACACCTCTCCTCATTCCCTATCATCCACCTGTCTGCATGGATGCACCAGCAAATGCTTACTCTCACACGTCATCGTAAGCCACTTTTGATCGTCTGTTGTGGGCTAAATTAAGTCTGCAAACAGCCCCTTCAGATGTATGAAAAACACACACGCACACACACAGCCAAACCAGTCTACCCCCTGCGATTTTCAGCCACTAGGGGAATCTGGTGAAACTCTGCCCAAGTATGCATGCTGAGCAGGGGATTACAACGATGTTCTCCCCACAGAGAGCAAGAACCAGCCAAAGCCTTCCTGGGATTACACCATCCTCCACACTTTTTTCTCCTCTTTCTATGCAGGGGCCCTCTCTCGGGGTATGTCTCTCTTTTTCTGAACCTTTCTCTACCTTTCCTGATAACTTCTCTCCACATTCCTCTCTTGCTTATTTTTTAACAGCAGACCTCTGAGCTGTCGTTTTTCTCTTTTCATGTCCATATAGGAGAGAGGAGCAGGTAGAGAAAGAAAAAACAGGGAAAAAAACAGTGACAGGGGAGTGAAGGGAAAACAACACAGACTCGAGGAAAATGTATTAGAAAACCCTCATTGGCAGGAATCGGTGGAGTGGGTTGGTTAAGAGGATTATATACAGTGAGGAAAATTAGATGAAAGAAATAATTACACTCAAGTACAGACGTGAACTTCTGACATTATAACACTTTAAAGCACTTTTTTTAACATCTTGATGTGACATCAACATCCCACTTGATTTTCTTTCATTTCACTCAATAACTGTTATGTCACCTCTCGTTTTTTCACCCACACAATTTTTTAAATGCCAAAACCGGGGATGAGATTCGTAATCCCACTACATTCAGTCAAAATCCAATCAGAGATGTCGCAGATGTGATACAATTGGGATGTTGGATGTCAAAAAAATAAACAAGCCTGATTCATGCTGCCGAAATGGTATGAATGTTGAATAAGGTAACTGTTGTTTTTAAATAAGCACAGTAATAATTCAGTAGTCTCTGGTGTAACTAAACTTTGAATCAATAATAATCCTTGCTAACCTCAGCCTCGGGGTATAAAGTAGAATAATGAAAGTTTCAGCTCTGCTGTTGTTTACTCGCTATACTCTACAGTGGGAATATGGCTGTAGCTGCTGCACACACACGCCCCTTCACAACTCACTGTAAATTCTTGATCAATGTTTTACACCACATAGGTATTCTTCGGGGAAATAAAAACCTATACTGCCGGGCAGTGTAATATGATACTCCTCATCATTTTCCTTCATAATGGAGAGACACTCTATCAAAACACATACTACAGCAAAGAGATACAAACAAAACAAAGAGGTGTGTATTGATTTTTTGAGTGGAGTGTGTTTTGCCCGTGAGGGACAGTTTAATGAATCTACAAGCAGAGTTCCAGAGGGAAAACCAAGAACCAGAGACAAAAGATGTTTTCTCTTTTCACGAGGGCTGAGGGTGACAAGGATGGATTTTTCCCAGGGGTGTGAGCTCAGCTCTCATCCACAAAGTTCCACCGGGGTGAAGTATTCAGAGATCTGGGCCCGTCATTATGTGCCCTGGAACATACAAATCGAGACAGCAGCCACGGTGACAGCAGGAGGGGGATAAGCAATTCTCTGCAGGAGAAAAATGCCTGTACTTACGGCCCGTCCACACAGCGGCGTGCGCTGTCGCTTGACGGCGGGCGTGTCTGAAACTCGACCAACAACCAATCACATGAATCTCCCGCCCCTGACACACAAGCAGCGGTTTGATTGGCTAGAGCTTGTACTGGCATATGATTCGATTGGCTGACGCTTCTGCCGAGGCGTCAAAAGTTGAACATTGCTCAACTTTTGCAGCGAGCCACGCCAGCAACGCTCCGCGTCTTTTCCCACAATGCAGTTCGGCGAAAAGTGACGTCACCCCATTCAAAGTGAATGGTGAAGCGTCAACGCACGGCACGCCGCTGTGTACGGGCCGTTACAGTTCAACTCAGGACTTACAACGCGCCACAAGGAAATGGTACAAAAAACGAACCATGATTCACAATATGCAACGATAAAGTGCATGCAGTTTCTGAACCATCTTTGTTTGCGGGACAACGACCTGGTTGATCACAGTGTGTCTGAAATAATGGTTATTGCCTCTATTTTGAATGTAGAGCCAACCATTACTGGATCAGACGACGGGATATCTAAGTCAGTGATTCATCAGAGCAGCATCATCAGCCCTGTGCTGTGAGAGAGAGAGAAGCGTCCTCTATATCAGTCTGATGGTTACCCTCTGAAATTATAGAGCATTTACGCTGCACCATGTATTGAGGAGGGAGGTAAATACTAACATTGCTACCGTGAGGAGGATACTTTGAAGTGACAGGGCATAGAAGACAAAACTCTCTTTCCTAACATTTGATCCGTTTTGCCTTACTACCCAACCCTTCAGACTCCCCTTACCTCTCTTCTGTACCCCACAATCTTTCAGTTGTAGACAGAGGACTCCAACTGAGATATTTAACCTCACCAGGCCTGCAGTCATGACAGAGGGCTTCTTTTGGGGCCAAATGAGGATGATTTATTCATATGCTCAGCGACAGTGTGATCCAGATGCCTTTTTTAACCCCCACTAATTAATTTCAGAGGGTGGTGAGAAGGGCTCATGGAGGATGTCAGAGGAGGATTGATGGCCTCCCACAGCCTCCTAGCAAGAGCCATTTCAGCTAACATGGCCTCTCTAAGCTCACAGTTATCCACAATATGTGGTAATTGCAGGTGATCTTACTTACTACTCACTAACAGCCAGTAAATATAACCAAATGACTATTTCAAATACTTAATTTTGTCTCGATCAGTCTTGGTGGTCTTAAGATTGTCAAAGTCCAATTCCTACTAAAAGAAACTCAGCTCACAGCTCTGAGTTCGAGCGCATATGCTTGCAGAACTCCTCATTCTATGGGCTATCAATTGCATTTTGTGACTGTCATCATAGGACTAGCTACACTTTAAATACGTTTTTGTCCCTACAATGAAAATCAGTTTATTTGGGCATAATTCATTTAAACAGTTAATCATGCAGCAATTCCAAGTGGCAATTCCCACAAAATATTATATCAAATCGACAGAGAAGATAAGCAGTGAGAAGTCAGTGATGCATTTTTCTGTATTCATGAGGCTAGCTGTTCTGTTACTTATATGTGGGGCTTCGGTTTCTTCTACTAAAGTCAACTCTCAAATAATTTTAATAATAAACTTATTGAGTTTACTTTCCTGTACCAAGTATACATACTCCAACACTCTCAAATTGTTCAGGCACTTCCTGCATCACAGAGGGTTTGTCCATAAGGTTTATAAGGTCCTCAATATAGTCCTTCCTCCTCCTGCTGTAACAATGTGGACAATTAAGGTTGAGCACTTCCGCTGAGCGAAGCCTGGTTATTGACCCGTTCCTCCTCCCTGGCTACACCAAGAGCTGTAGTGTTACAAAACATTTTTTACTGATTACCCCTGGCTTCTTCAACTCCAGAACAATGCCACCTCCAGTCCAATAACTTAAAACAGCTTTTTTGAACGTGCCAGTTTTCTCCGCTGTGTTATGGAGGAGTGCGCAGGTTAACCAGCCATGGTGTACATCAGTGTAGCCACTGTACCGGACCTTATGGTGCGGGGGGAGCTCAGCACAGCTTTGTCTTGCAACTTTGACAAGTCTCCCCTATGGCAACAAGCTCTGCATGCTCAGAAAATGAAATAATCGATCAAGGCTGAACTAAGTTTGTATTACACACAGTGGCCTTAACAGCAATACTAACACACTATCACCTCACATGATTGAGAGATAATACCTTCCCGCTGCCATGGAAGCACCAACAAAGAAGAAATGTTTTCTGTTGAGACCTTAAATCTAGGCAAAAGTGAAAATAGATGGATGAAGTGCGGGTTATTGCTTAAAACATAATTTGTGGATGAGATAAGATAGATAAGTAGGTAGCAGCAATGAAGGGTCTTTTATTCATAACTTGAAGTTTGAATTGAGACGATGACATTGTGCGTCAAAGACAAAAGCAGAAAGAGCTGCTGATGTGTTCATACCGTTGATGCTCCTGCCGCAAACAGTTACAGCGTTTCAATTTTGTCAATACAAAATAAACATATGTACTGTATTTATATATATTTGTTTCACTTTACTCAAAGCAACAGTGACCTCTTAAAGTTATAATACCATTATAAAAAGATTATAATATTGTAATATAACAACATTTGTAATGAATGCAGGCACACTTTCATCCTTGGAAAATAAACATATAATATTACGTGACCTTATAAGTTATTGTAAAATGGGTTAGGATTATTTTAATAAAGCATTATAAATGCGTTATAGACATGGTCCTCATACAAAGTGTTACCCAATTTGCAATACGTTTCTTAAGCATAATTAGACCGCTTTAAATTTTTGGCATGAAAATTGAAGTTAATGTAACCAAGCCTCCAACTGTAGCATTGGATTATGTATATCACCGCAGTTTGAGTGTTCTTGCCTTTAGTTATCCCACTCGATGCATGTCTGGCAAGAATGAACCAATTATACCCACGTTAAATAATAACAGTGAAGGTTGATTATTAACTAACACAATCTTCCTAAGACACTAAGCACCAGAAGCAACACTTGCTTTAACTTAACTTAGTCAGAGTGGAAGATTAATAAACTGGCTGTGTTGTGCTGTGCTGTGTAAGACAGGAGAGTAGCAGCGCTCTCTCACCTCATACTCCTGTTTAAAGCCATAGCCCTCGGCAGTCTTCATCTGGTTGATGTGCTGCAGAAGGTCAGCCACTCTGACGGCGGGGTGGAGCTGCCCTGTGTGGTATGGGGAGCCTTTACGTCCACACTGGTGCCTCGGGGAGCCCCCCAGTAGGCTGCTGGCCTCGTTCACTGAACTACGGACGTCACCTGCAGCAGACACAGACACATGTTCAATGTCAGCACGACTCAAGCTGAATAACTCATGTGCAAGATGTGATACGATGTAAAACATTAAACATTTAGTAGCATGTTTTGTTCGGAATTACAAATGCTGGTGTTACCATTACATCGTGGGAATCTGTATGCTGATACTGACTCATACAGTACAGTATATGTTACATGTGTGTCACTTCGATTAAGGTCTGTCTGCACACGGATGTCTTCATATTATATTTTATAGAGACGTGACAGCAGCTCTGTCTCACATGACGTGTGAACAAGATCAGCACTTCCTGTAAAGTAAACACATCTGTCGTTCCCTTTCTGCGAGACTGACGATATTAGAAAGGAGATGAAGATGAAACGTACTGACAAGCATCACAAATCATTTCTTTCAATACAAATATGTTACTTCACTTCTCCCTTTTTTTTGCACATCTTGTGGGATTCGTCTTGTGTATCAGCTGCAGGCAGTGAATAGTTGAAGGGGAGTCGAACCACAGAACATTTTTCACACAGCGTGATAATTATCTTTTCAGAATGATTCAGACATTTATGGAGTGAATGAGTGACGGTCAGCAAGATTAAAAAGTGAGGGATGATTTGTGTCAAGTTTGAAATTGCATTGTGTAGTAGTGGTAAGCTGCCAGGTTTGTGCACACTGAGTGTCTTTTGTCTTACTGCGTGTGCCGCAGGTGTGCGCATCCATGAAGGAAAGGGCCAGCCTTTCATCCTCCTGCAGAGTGCTCTGGTCTGTGAAACTGCGCTCCATGGAGCCCATATGGCTCTTCTCCTGCCGGTAGGTAATGGGTGTCTTATTCATGTTCACTGGTTTCCTATTCATGGAAACAATACAGGGGAGATTGTAATAGACAGAGAGAGAAAGAGAGAGGAGGAAAAAGGAAATGTTATGTTTAGTAACGAATGCTATGGAGGTAAAAATATAGAGCAACTAAGAGAAAAAAGGTGATAAAGTCCAAATAACTGCTTCATTATTTTCCCTCTACACCTTATGATTGACAGCCAGTGCACAAGCATGTATAAGATGGATCACTGAAACGATGGGAGAGCAAGGGGTGGAGTCACTTACGGATAGTAAGAGTAGTAGTCCCTCCTGGCAAGAGTGCAGGAGAAGAAGAAAAATAATCAAGAAGAAGAAGTAGAGATGTAAGATGAAAGCAATGCCAGCTGAGGGCAGAATGCATTGATTACAGTGAAAATGAAATCCATCCTCCCGTGAGCTCGGCTGTGCAGGCGGCCGTATGACACATGCAAACGAACCAAGCAGGTGCTGGCGGAAAAACTATTTTTTTCCCCTTCTGTCGAATATGTCTCAGTGTTATACTTCAAGGACTAGACCGCAAGGCTTCCTGTCAGAAACATTTTAGCTATCAATTCGCTAAGAGCGGACTTCATGGTGGCTTAGCATAGGAACCCGGGCTAATGTGCAGAGTAGTCGTGACTTTCAGAATCAACATTATTCAATATTAGCTGGGAGGCTGTGTCAGCCATTTAGTAATGATTGCTGGAGCCCTGAGTAACTTCCCATTTGGCACGGCAGGTTCTTCAAATTTTCATTTATCTTATTTTAGTAAGCCAGGTTAAGCCTTATTTGAGATTTAAACTCAGGCTGCCCTACAGCTGCTGCTATATAAATGCCGAGCAAGATGTGTAGATGATGTACTGTAAACCTGCGGGATCATTGGCTAATAATGTCTTAAAGCACACCTTTTCCCTCCCAATTACCATCTCATTTAAGGGTCAGGCCTCTGCTTGGTGTGCGTAATTAAGTGGCTAATTGAATTGCATCCGCCTTTAATTAGATACTCCACACTCAGATAGGCTCTACAGATGTGAGTTGTTTGGTCCCCACGGTGCACCATGAGGCAATGAAAACAATGCAGCGCTGGTTGTTGGTTTCAGACTCTATCCTAAATAAGCATGACCTTTTCAAAAGTTCAGAAAAATATGAAAACTGATGACTAAATGGTCCAAAACAAAACATAAAAGACTAAAACAATATGGGGGTGTGCATAATGAGGCATGATGTGCGATCAACAGTTATCAGCAGACTTTTACCCTTTCTTAATGATGATAATAACGGCACCCAGCAGAAGGATGAGCACCACCAGGCCTCCAGCGCACACCCCGAGAATCAGACCCATCTCCTCCGAGTGCTGGGACACCTCCAGAGCTTTGCGGTGATCCTTGCAGGCTGCTAAAGAAGCAGAAACACAGATGCACATGAATAAAAATGGCACAATGCAAATACAGTACATACAGAAATAATGTTGAAGGTGCCAAATAAATTATTCATAGTAAGCAAAGAGAGTGAAAAATGTAATGCAGACATGGGAAAATAGAAAACCCACAGCTTCAAATAACTTTAATGAATGCACACAGAACTCAGAGTTGTGTTCTTTTCACACAACACTACAGACCTTCATAGTGCTTATCATGAATGCTGGGAGGAGATCCACTATATAATAATAGTCTTCTCAACGTCAAGGCTACACTTCTATACCAGTAGTTATTTCCTATACTTGTTAAAGATAAAAGAGACAAGTGAATAAAAGAAGTGAAGCCTGAAGGCAGACAGCGATTGTCCATGCTGTCCAACCTAACAAACCTGTAATCCTCAGACATACATAATGATAACTTCTGCTCTGACAAGCGAAATGATTGGTTTGCATAGTGTTGTCTAAGAGGTTTTCAACCGGCTACTTAGACTGTTAAAGATTTATACTGATGTTTACAGAAAACAAACTGAGTTGAGAACATAAACAGATTGCAATACATTGATGTAGAAGAATAAACTATTTTCGCAGGATTTGCAAATATGTCAGCCTAAGACAAGAAACTCATTAGCTAAGACCCATTAGTCATGTACAAAAATGAGCGATTCAGCAATTGTTCTTCTGTACAATGACACTGCAACAATAACCTGACACCTTGTGATATTACAATAGTACATATGCTATTGTACATGCACTAAACTGTTGCAGCAAATTTCTATTCAATATGGAAAATAAATATATAAAGTGTATTTTTTCTCCCAGTCACAAGTCATCCTCACAGCCCTACAGTATAATCTCAAGGTGCCCGGGTGTCTGTAAACCTCTGGAAAAGTCGTTATCATAATAGCAGGTTATTCATTTCTCTGGCATAAAGCTCCATACTTATGTAAATGGTGCTGAGCACTGGGTTCTTTTTGTATTGTTGTACAGGGCCCACTGATCTAGTTTTTCTTGAGTGTGTCAGCCTGTCCTCCAGGCCTTAACAACCCCGAAACTAGCCATTCTCAGCCTTTTGGAACTGGAGAGCGGCAGAAGAAATCACAGCGGGCCTGGGGATATTGCTCTATCTTGCAGCCTGCTGGGGAAGAATCAGATCTGGGGCAGGGAAAAGGAAAACGACGCCATGTTTGAGCCCAACTATCTGCAGCCGGGGGCATATAGTGGGGTGCTTTAGAACCCTCTTACCAAAGATGAAAGAAGCACAATATTATTTGAGTATTCGGCAGGTTTTTTTTAAATCAATGATGGGTGTTTGGCATATGAGAATGGAGATACTGTAATTAGTCATTGGCTTGATATAAGAAAGGATATGTTCCTTCTATATACGCTCAGGAAGTGGCTTTTCGAATTGCTAACTCCATGTTGTTCCAAAAATTTGATTTTTTTTTGTGCTGCTCAACCTACGGACAGCTCATTTGAAAGGTATACTTTACTTTGAGTGGTAGGAAGCGGTTCAGTCAGACTGAATACAAAAAAAATGTGTAGTCCCTGTTCACACACAGAGACACGCTATCACCCAAATATGGCTTTATGTCTGGGAGCTACTGTAACTGGAGATAACATAGAATCAGTCCTAACGTGCTGCCCTGAAAAAAAAAACACAACTCAGCACTTGCAGTTCATTTTCTTCTGTGACTTCATTTAAAATGACACGTACACGAGAAATACAGGGATGCGTTTTATTGGCGAGAAATGTAGATGAGGAGGTGAAAAATCAATTTCAGTTTTCTGACATTTTGGACAGATAAGGCGGTTTTGCCACATTTAGCCTAGAAATTTCTATTAAGCCAAACACGAGCATGAAATAGATTTCCACATGAATCCCTGCACCTGCCAGCTGCCCGATGGTGGAAATTGGCACTTAGAGGAGAAATGGAAGTCTATTGTTGTGTTGAGCCTGCCAGAGGATCCTTAATTAAACTGTCACCTGGAAGTTGAAATGTAATCTCCAGCTTTGTTATCCAAGCCAGAATCATTTGCCTCCACTTTGCCTGTGATGGGCTGCTTGATAATAAGGGCTTAGGACCCAATGATGCACATGCTATGTAAATGGTGGAGGGATCACGGAGCTCACAAACAGCACCAACAAAAAACTGACCTGTCACACCTTGAAATTGGAAATCTACGTGATGATTTCATTCGTATGTCCTTTTTTTTTGTAAATAAATCATCATGTACGTGGCTGATGTAAATCCGCCAATCTTTTCAAAAGATTACTTTTCATTGTGCACTTTTTGTCTCCTTTAACTTCTGTCTTTCTACAGTATATTGATTGTATTGTTAAAATGTTGCTTATTTATCATTTTTACTTTTAGAGCCCGTGTGCATTTCTTTCTTCCTTTCTTAGCTTAGTGTCAAAGAAAAGAGACGAGCACACTGTAAAACTGCATTGGCGTGTGAAAGCATAATTAATCAATGCCCGACCGGGTGTCTGCGTGGGGCAGATGGAGTGAGACACTGAGCCGAAATGGCTGGCCTTGCCTTTTGGCTCTATGCTTGAGGAGAGCCTCATCTCTTTTCGTTTTTCACTCTCAGACGATAAAAAGGCCTTCACCAAAGAAAAGACTCCCGCCAAGACAATTTACTTGCAAGGCTCTGCTTACTGTTGCGGTGCTATGATAACTATAAATACATGACTTTTATTCACCATGATCTGACAGTGTGCAGCAGCAGGAAGGGCTCTCCTGCCAATAGGACTTAGAGTCAATTTCCCTGCCCTTTTCATGTCCCTGTGAATCCAAATGGTGGAGGTACATAAGATGAGGGGGTGGGGTTTGGCTTTCTTATACTGATAGGTCAAAGTAACTCCATCTGGTAGTTTTGATCTTGAGGACCCTTCTGGACCTTTTCGAGGTCAAAGCCCTCAGATGTAGCTGTCTAGCGGGCTGCTGATGAGAACAAAGAGACTGCCTTTGATATAGTGTGTCCCGGCGTCTGCCCCCAAACAAACAGGATGAAAGCCTGACCCTTAATCCCTCCCCGCTTGTTGCCCTTTTCTCAGAGGCATGCTGCTAAACAACAAGGACCAGTCAGACAACGCTTCTCCACATCCACACCTTTGTACTTGAGAAAGAGGTGAATAACAATGCAGTGTACACTAAACTCACCAATACCGTGAAAATTACATTCTTAATTTCTTATCTTGGAACAATGAGATAATAGACAACATTGCAATGCATAGGAAACTCATTCAAGGTCACAGTGTCTGTGGGAGGATAAATATTCATGTTGAATTACCTTTGCGAGCGATGCGGATGCAGTTTATTCTTGATTCCTGAAAGATAAAGAAAACACAGACATCAGAGGAGGGGGGTGGGGGGGGATATTGCTTAGCATTTTGCATAAAAGAGATGAGATAAAAGAAAATAGGATGTTGTGAGTTGCCGAGCTAAGACACACATACATATATTAAGTTGAAAATATGGCCACAGCAGATAAGAAAGACACTTTGAGTGAACATTAAAACATGATGTTAGACGGTAACAGGTGAGGACCATAGCTGGATTCACACTGCTGACAACCCTCTCTGCTGTTTCTGCCCTCTGATTTAATATTCATGTGACTAAACACGAGTGGGTTGCACTACTCCTCTAAAAAAGAAAAACGTAAAGTGTTAAGAGTCCTATTGACGACGTGAGGTTACAAAATGTTTCAAATATGAGAGCTGTGTTGAAGTGTTTGAAAAGGAGATTAAAGATTCTTGCTGAAGGAGAAAATCTGAGCGTTGAAAGGGAGAGTGCATAATTAAAGGGAGGGGATTCAGACCAGTGCACCACTATAAAAAGGAATTAATTGTATTCAAATTTAAACTGATGACATCTCAGTATTATGAAAAGGGCCTTTGTCAAACAGCACTAATGAGATCCAACACTGTAATCCAATTCCATCCAACCACCTCTTGGATGAAATGCATTATCAAATTAAGATTTACAGATGCTAATTCAGGCATTATGGGATAATTATGGAAATGTGCCCATTTAGAAATGAGCAAAAAGCACTTTCCTCAAACTCCAGTTAAATTGCTTTTTTAAATTATCTATTTTATTGAAAATCCATTTCAAGGTGACACATATTTAAGCAAGTTCTTAAATTGATGGTTTGAATCAGAATATACAGACTCAGAGAGTGACAAGAGCATGTTTACCATTAGCAAATGCTTTTTTTGGTCGAGAAAAGTTGTGAGATTGAAAACAGAAAAACAGGTAAATGGGCTTATATACATTAAACCTGCATACAACAGCTTGAAAAATAAACGGTAGTATTGGAGTACATTTTGATCAAATCCATTGTAGTTATCATCAGCACAGTGCAACTTTCATTAAATAACAATTTGTTTAGCTATTTTAAGGTATTTGTTCTAATGTTTTGTGTACTTATTATAAGTATTGGAAATTAAAACAATTACATTTACTCAAATACTGAAATAAAGCACAATTTTGAAGTACTTTTAATTTACTGCTACTTTCTACTTCTATTCCATAATACACTTTTTTGATCATGAACCATTGAGGAACTATTAGTATGATGTGCCACTCTACTTGTAGGGGCCAAAAACAGAGCAATAGTTAACATGTTAACTATGGCAATGCTAACATGCTAATACTACTATGCCATACAGGAATAATATTAGTTTGTGTTTATTTGAGCATGATAGCATATAATCACAACCTACACTAACTGAGGCTGATGGGAAAGTATTGGTGAATTCTTAAATCCTTGATGAAGATTTGTCTTCTTTTCATTGAAACTACAGTAAGCAACATTTTCTGCAGTCAGATCTATTTAGAGTGGGTGAAAATAAATCTTTCAAGTCAAGAGGTAGTATTGCTATTTGCATGACCTAATTTGAATTGCTGCTCTACAGTTTTAGATCTCAGTGCTGGATTTGACACTGTTGACCACAACGTATTAATTTTGGCAACAGTTCTAAACTGGTTTGAATCCTACCTAAAGGACAGAAACAACTTTGTTTCTATAGGTAACTACACATCTGAGTGGACAAATATGACATGTGGGGTTCCTCAAGGCTCCATCTTGGGGCCTCTTCTCGTTTAACATCGACATGCTACCACTGGTTAAAATAAGGAAAAACAGCTAAATAAATTACCATAGCTATGCAGATGACACATACATTTACAATTTCACCAGGAGACTATTGAACAAATCAATGACTGGGTGTGGAAGAACTTTCTCCAACTAAATAAAGATAAAACTTGTTTTTGGAGCCAAGGAGGAACGAATAAAAGTCATTGCCAATATTAGGCATATCTTTCCTCAAAACGATGCAGAGAAACTAGTCCATGCATTTGTTACTTCTAGGCTGGATTATTGTAACTCCTTATTATCAGGGTGTACCAAGAAGTCAGTTAAGTCGCTTCAAGCACAC
>NW_011364193.1:202955-222322 GCF_000735185.1 Notothenia coriiceps | reverse complement strand
GCACCGTTTTAAAGAGGGTCGTGTCTGGTAAGCAGGTGTCACAAATGTTGGAAAAAGCAATGAGTGTTAGTTCGGTGTGAGTAACAAAAATGAAGCCGACACTGAAACACACACGACGTCCACTCAAACCGACACAAGCGGACCACATAGCGATTTTGTTCCTTTGGTGTGGAGGTGGCCTTCGAGTCGCGTTAAGTCGTTCAGTGGCCTGGTTAGTCTCGTGGACACGAGTGTCCCTCCCACCCCCGAACCATGCGACTAACCTCCATGTTGGCTCGGCAATTTCCGTCTCTCACTATTAAGTCACTTATGTGCATCAAATGTCTCTAACACGACAACAACTCTTGGTTTCACTAAAACCTTTTAACGTGTACTACTTTAGGAGCGTAAGATCATCCTGGAGTTGTTACACTTAATACTAGTCACCTTTACCGGTACTGTACCCTGGAAATTTCGTTAAACTATATTAATACTGTAAGTATGTGTTTGTCGATGATTAGTCATTGTTACCTCTATGTACAATGACTAAATATACAAACAATATTAAGTATTAATAATTAGTTTAACGAAATTTTCAGGGTACAGTACCCGGTACACGAGGTGACCTAGTATTAAAGGTAACAACTCCCAGCATGATCTTATCTAAACTATAAACAACGTTAAAACGGTTTTAGTGAAACCAAAGAGTTGTCGTAGAGACATTTTGATGCACATAAGTGACTTAAAGTGAGGACGGAAATTGCCGAGCAACATGGACGGTTATCGAGCGCCGTCCGCGCCAGCCGGGGGTGGGAGGGACCACCGTGGTCACAGCGAGAACTAACCGACGCCCTGCAACACTTAACGCGACTCGAGGCACCCTACCACACCAAAGGAACAAATCGCTATGTGTCGCTTTCTTTGTGTCGGTTGAGTGGGACTCGTGTGTGGTTTCAGTCGTCGGCTTCATTTTGTTACTACACACCGAACTAATAACTCAAATTCTTTTTCCAACTATTTGTGACACCTCTTACCCAGACGACCCTCTTAAAACGGTGCTAAGCGGTTGACAGACAATAGTCGGGAACGTCGGTCCCTCCTCCTAGTCGTCTCCGACTGGACGTGCTCACACACACACTCCTTAGGCACCTAACCAGTTAAACCTGGTTAGTGCCCGAATTGCATTGCGAGGCGCCCCCTGCATTGCATTGCCGAGTGCCTAACAAAGGTAAACCAGAGGCCCATTGCGTACTGTAGTACGCATGGGCCTTCTTAGTCTACCTGTCAATGCAATAGAGGTGCTCTTAGTTTAGTTCAAAGTAAGATATATCCGTGTAAATATTGCTTAAAAACCATCTCGGTTTCCAGCGACATGTATATTATTTTTAGTCGGATGTCGTTTAATGTTGTCGTGTCTAACAAGGTCTT
Organism: Notothenia coriiceps; assembly: GCF_000735185.1. Taxonomy (NCBI): domain Eukaryota; kingdom Metazoa; phylum Chordata; class Actinopteri; order Perciformes; family Nototheniidae; genus Notothenia; species Notothenia coriiceps. The sequence continues at coordinate 220,915 of NW_011364193.1, read as the reverse complement.
GATAGTCATACTCTTTTGCTGTGGGAGATAGGAATCTTGGGAGGTGTAGCATGTGTCCTTTTTGACAGGTCTCTTTTGGGTGTCAAACATTCCCTTTTTTTTACCTCTTTGGGAGTCCCTCTCTGTTGTCCTTCCTCCCTTAGGAGAGGCGTCCCTGCCTGTCTACGTTTATCCTACGCACCCACATTTAGACGTCTCTCATCCTACTGTCATAGTAACCTAGTATATGCTAGGTGTGCTTACAAATGCCGTAATTTAATGTTACCACAAAGTCTAACTGATTTAATTTCTTCTACTTAGGTGCTCTACAGTGATGGTTACACCTTCGGTAGATCACCTGGTTAGTAGAGCGTTGCGCGTAGGGTTCCGATCCGAGGGCGTCTCTGTCAAGCTCGCGAATTTAGATAGTGGTCGTTTCAGGTCGTGAAATTAGTCTATAAAGCAAGCTACATGACAAAATGAGCAGTTCTAACTAGCCTTCAATCTCCTCTATCTCCTAGGGTTCTGTGTCCTATGTCGTTCTCCTAGTCGCCTAGGGTGAGACCGAGGTTCTACATAAGGAGACAGCGGCAAGGACGTCTTATATTCTACTATTATCTTCCAAAATTTGAGCCGATGCCAAGCAAATACACTCCTCAAGATGAAGAAGCGTCCTTATCGCAATTAATTTGGTAACGTGATTGTGTGTGGGTTCGCCCTCTTATAATATGCGCGCCTTTTCGTACTGGGTACCCATAATAGAACAACTACGAGAGGTCTAGTGAGCGCAAGCGTGTCAAATTATGAACTCGAAAAATACCCGACCGCAATATTATATATCTATAAAAAGGTATCTGCTCGCCTTTTAATTTAAAGACTTGGACCTTAATACGTATCACGCGCATGCGGTAAAATATTAGACGAGAGAGCGGAGCGCGGCGGCCGCGCGAAGACGGTATAACTATAAATACCTATATCAACTGTAGGTTTATGAGATGAAATTTAGTCATCGTCCTTTTTTAGATTTTCGAAAAGATTACCTCAGCTACGTAAACGAGCATCAGTACTAGACAGTTTTACACACACTACAGGCTACGAGTACAGTCGATCGGTAATATGTGAGCAACGGGCACTGACTAACATGAGGCGTCACTTCAACGTGAGGTGGATCACCATTGAAGTATCGCGCCAAGTAGCCAACACACACACCACGCACAGCGCAACACACCACACACACACACACCAAGCACCTAAACCGAACACCGAGCACAACACCGAACAAATCTATCTCACACACACACACCACGACAACTCAAGTACATCTCTACACCGGAACACACCACTTCTACCAACGTAGAGTTCCACACACACACACACACAACACACACACACACACACACACACACACACACCACCCCAAATAGATTGACTACTATGTAACACCACACGCAACACACTATCAACACACTTGCGTAAGCCCACATCAACGCTTTCACCATTCACATTCTAGATTGTACTTCTTCACTTGCTCATGTGAGTACGACACGGCCCGCGTTCCAGCGTACAGATGACGTGGTAGGTTATGTTGTGGTAGAGAGAGATCGTACTTAGTTAGTTTTCGTCCTGAATCTCGCCTCACTGTATATTCACAGGCTCTATTAATTTATCTGAGCCATTTACGGTTTTACGTAGAGCGTCCACTAGGGTCATATGGACAAGTTGATCGAGGATTGGCTGGACTCGTCATAACCAGTTCCTACAGTACACATGGATTACATACGAATTCATGTGTGTTGGTGGCCTTAGGTTGTTTGGGTGTGTACGAAACTAAACTAACGTTGTTATGTTGATGTTTAATCTGTCGATACTATTGATATGCTTGCGCCGACCGGCGTTTATAACATAAAACATTCCACAAGTCGTCCCCTTTATTATGCCCTAGTATTGTTTTAGAGCCATGTGACTATTGGAACGGCATGCTACTTTTTTGTAATAGTGTAGAGATGACTGATAGAGAGGAGCTCAGCGGAAAGAACAGAAAACAAACACCAACAACAAACTATCTACACTATTACAAAAAAATACATTGCCGTATGGTCCAATAACATGGGACTTGTGGAAATATTTGTTTTCTTGTTTACCGTCGGGAAGAATCAACGAGAGGAAATTAAATCTCACGTTGATTTACGTTTCGTACACACCAAACAGACCTAACACAAACACCCCTTCGTGTAACATGATTTGAGAACACTGAGGTTTGTCTACCACACTCAACACCATCACACTACCGCGGTGTTATAAACCGTAAATGGGTGTAGCGTGGGATTACGAATAGACCTCATCGCGCACAGATACGCAACTCCCCGAAGTGAGATTATCACAAAACGGTCTCGTGTCACCGACAACGGCCGGTGTCTCTATCGTAGTACTGGAAAGATTGTGAATGGTGAAGGTTGATGTGTTCACCGGCTGTCGTCGTGTGTGTCGGTTGGTGTGTGTCTGTTACTCGTTGTGTCGTCGTTGTCTGTCGTGTGGCGGACCGTGTGTGTGTGTGTGTCTGTTATCAGCCTGCAGCCAGGGAGGAGAGATCAGCAGAGCTGCCTGCACTGAGTGTGTGTGTGAGGAAGTCCGTGGATTGGTCAATTTGGACCAATCAGCGGGGGCTTAACGTAACGGCTCCGCGGACGTAACGTAACGGCTCCACGGATTGGTCCATTTGGTTCCGGGTAACGCATGACATCATGCGGTACCCGGAAGAATCAATGGACAGTTACGTATCTCCAACGAGAATCAAATCAAGTTTTATTTATATAGCACATTTATAAACGATTTTTGGTAGAGCCAAAGTGCTGTACATATAATAAAAATAGCCTACAGCAAATACAACAGCACAGATTGTTCAGAATATCAGTATGAGAAAAACGACACCCTCTATCCTTAGACCCTCACATCGTACAAGGAAAAACTTCCAGAGAAAACCCACAGTTTTAAAGGGGAAAAAATGGGAGAAACCTCAGGGAGAGAAACAGAGGAGGGATCCCTCTCCCAGGACGGACAGACGTGCAATAGATGCCGTGTGTAAATTGCAGAGATAATACATTATACAGCATATAGACCGAATGTTAGGAAATGCATGTGTCTATAATAAGAAGATGAATCCACGAGGATGTCAGCTACAATGTGGAAGCCATCAGGGAAGCAACATGACGAGACCCAAGGCAGGACCGCAGAGACAGGTTCAGCGACGACCCGAAGTCCACGACTTAATCCAGAACTCAGGATAGAGGATCCAAGACACAGGACTACAGCAAGAGGATCAGCCGGATCCCGGCATAGATATAGTGTTAGAGTTTTACTCGCTACAGGGTGTCCTTTGAGGGTTTTGACTCTGCAGACCGTTTACATGCATAAAAACCTTCATAACACACAAGGGGACGGGTAATAACCGGAAAAGCATGACATGGGAATTTCTTGTGTCTCCAGAAATGCTGACATTTAAACTTGAGCTTTTGAAGTGGCTGGCTTAATTACAGGAAATATTTTCCATCAAGAGCGGAAAATTAATCTGAACCTGAATTACTGAATGGAGACAGCATTTCAAATCTTTAATCATAACAAGCTTTGGCCAATTAAAACAAAGTATATTGACATCAATATCTACTATAAATGATAACAGAGAAACTAAAAAGCTTTTTAATGGATCGATGCACATTTGTGAAGCATGCACATCTGAATGGTGGTGTGCCGACTCAGCACAAGCCATAACACGTCCTGCCGTGCTGTACCAGTAAGCCTCCACAGTACACTCTTAGGGGTTTACATTGTGTGTGTGTGTGTGTGTGTGTGTGTGTGTGTGTGTGTGTGTGTGTGTGTGTGTGTGCACTTGTGTAGTTGGAAGTGGTAAGTGTAGAGGTCATGAATGACTATTCTGTGGCCGGCAAAGCCACTGTCTCTGCCCACAAGCACCTCTTTAGATGAATCAATCAAAGCAATTAGAGCGGATTGACATTTAATCTCCAGATAATTATCATGGGTAAATGCCAAATATTGTGTCCCATATACTGTTCAACTAGTCCCACTGCAGCAACTTTGTCAAGAGTTAGGTACAATGTTGCTTCCCACAAACACAATCCAGACAAACCACACATGCTTTGATTTATTGCACTCTACAATTAAATGATAAACTAAGAAGGCTGACAATTTGTTTTTGTGTAAGGTGTTCAGGGTACAATAACCTTGCCGTACATAAAAAACATTATCACCACTTCCACATGCAGACTCTCTTATTTGCATTTGTTTTATTAAAGTAAATCTGTGACTGCTTTCAATGCCAGGAACCCTATTAGTTCAAGAGCAGAGAAGTGTTTATTCCAACTTATTCCACGATGAGTGGGCATACGGTAATTATGTTTCCCTTTTCTGTATACAATCCAAAAAACTACTACAACAATACCCCAGAGTACATGAATATGCTGAATGCATTAATGCGTCCCAACAAAATCACATTTAGAATGCTAAAATCCTCTATTTTTGGCCTACGTTTCTGTGACAGAGAGAGCACAGTGTTTAAATGTAAAATGACTGAAATGCATAATTGCACACGGAGGATAGGCAAGAAAAACAAAACACAAAGGAAGATACAAAATAGCCCGAAGGACATTATGCAAGTGGTACATTCCAGTCCATACAGGCTGCACGAGCCAAACCTTAACATCTGTTTTGTGGTTTACACAGACAGTCTAATTATCACTTGTGCAATCTTAATAATGTCATTAGGAGGCAAAGAAACGCATCAATGTCATACTGCTGTTTGTTGGTCTGTTAGCTTAATTGCTGCTGTGTTGTGCTCTTTAATGTTATCTTTCTCTATGTAATTAGCACTTTGTCATGTGTCTGTTCTTGTTGCCATAGCCCCTCAACTGTGCTCAACGGAATTGAGCCAAATCAAAAGCATTTAAGCTGATGTCCCTTTAAAAATAAAGCAACATTGATTGCACCACATTGCACCAAGTCACAAGACCTGGCATTGAGTCCAAAACACTGATCCTGACATAAAGCAGAATCTGTAATTATGTGTTTGCAGGACATTTTTGGGATTAAAAACATCTTGTGCAGCCATTGAACACAGGTTCCTGCCCTCAATATACTTAATCAAGAAGAATTGTTGCAGCACTGCAGCACAAACACAGGACTGATGCCCAGATTTCGACAGTGACTGCTACTGTATGTCCAGGCAAAGGCAGCAGTGTCTGAGAGACCGGGACAGTGCTGGCTGTGTGATTTGGCTCTGTGTCTCCACTCATTGTGGGTCATGGATACTGGCCCCATGCCAGACAAAACAAAACCTAATCCCATCCGCTGGTAAAGCCAGGCCTCCCCTATCTAATCCCATGCTTAGTAGCCTAGTTGTGTGAAGTGCTCACACTGCACTACATCCGTGTGTTTCTCCACTGGGTTGGAAAAATATCCTACTGGTGTTCAAGGGATTTTAACCACTAACAGGATGTGGAAAGTCAAACACCAGTAACCCAGCTTCCATGTTTCTATTCCCAGATGATGTTCACACAAGGCTGCGTAACCCACGGCAACAGTTCTCAGCTCCATTGCCACTGTCTGTGGATATTAAAGCAGCAGCTTTCTACCTCTGATCATCTGCACCTGTGTCCAATTATCTTTAAGTAATTGCCTCACCCAGGTAGCATCTCTCCCTGTAATGGAATCTGGGAGGGTAATGTGGCGTCCTCTGGGTATGAATGGGGAATGGAGGGCCTTGTGCAGTGATATCGATGGAAACATAACAGTGTAAAATAACACACTGCTTTCTTAAGGGGTTTACAACCAGGATGCACAAAGAGTTTTTGTTGTGTGGTCATAAATGCTAAGATAAAAGCTCTAAGCCTGGTTTACCTTGGTCTAAATGTACTTTCTATTTAAAAAAATACTCAGCTGATTATGTTTATAACAAAATAGGAGAATATAAGGACATTCGAGTAAGAACCATTGAAACAGAACACGGTGAACAGGAGAAATAAATAGGACAGATGAAGAGCATAGAAAATAAATCCCATATCAAGTGAAATGAAGTAAGGAACCTTGTTGAACCTGAGTAATTCCAGCTCTACTAATACATGCAAGTAATTTTCAGTTTAGGACATGCTTGCATATAATCCAAGCTGAATATCAACGTACATCATCTCCAGAAAGTTACACTGCCAGCTCAATGTGTTATCATATAACAACCCCATTCACAGCACTCTTTTCAAGGGTTGTGAGCCCAGACAATGCCAATTGTCCTGGAGACAACCAAAGCATTAGTAAATACAGATATTCATTAACAAGACTCATCATTATTCTGAACTCTAATGGGTACAGCTAGCTCATGAAGTAAGACCCAAAGCATTGTTGGGAATTACAATGATAGTTTTGATTTTTCTTTGGGTTGTATGAGGTACAGTACACTGTCAGTGTATTTTCCTACTGTAGATGTCAGTTGGCACATCCCCAGATGGACTAAAATGGGAGCAAAGCAATGTACAGTACTGCTGTGGACATTTTGGAGCCATCTGAAAGAAAGACCCACTTAAGAAAACAATACCAGTTTAAGTGTGTGTTATATTTAGAATATCTTAAGACAGGCAGCTTTTCCATGGGGGAAGCTACACTGTTTTTATCTACAGTATGTTCTCTTCAAAGCAACAAGACTCCATTGCCAAAAACATGATTTTACCTTTCAGAACATAAAGGTTTCTCTGCTACCGCTGCCTCAATCATTTCCTTTTGGTTGTATTATTGTGATTATGAATGTAAAACATAAAAAAATCAGACAATTACACAAATAAACTGACCCACTGAGCCAGCTCCTTCAGCAAGTTAAAATCACTGTTTTTGTCAATGGAGTCTGACTCAAACTATTAATAATGTGGCTAAAATATGTTTTGTTGTTACCCCTTTCCACTGAAGTATATTGCTTTGCTGCCATGCTGTGCCTTCTATTTACGTCTCTAAACTGAAGGTGTGCTGACCCAAATCTAGTGTGTAAAGAGATTTTGGATAGTAAAGAAAACATTATAAAAACCCACTTCAAAGACTTCCAAACTCACCCCTTTAAAAATCACTCACCCCTCTGAAGTTGCTCATAGCCTGGAAGTAGACAAGGTAGCTCTTGCGGGGGTCCAAAGGACTGTTCCAGTAGCCGTTGTAGGTGTGATTGTCGCCCACAGTGAAGGGACTGGCCTCTGGGATGCTGCTGGGCGGCAGCTCGGCTGTGTAGTAGTGAGGAGTGCCTCGGGCCTGCGCCTCCCCATGGGACATCGGCAGTGGAAAACACTCCTGAAGCCCCAGCTCCCTCTTTACTTTCTTCACCATTTCCTCTTCAACAACCACCTGGTATGTGCTGTAACACAGAGGGGATGTGCACCTTTAATAATCCATGTTTGGTATTTAAAAAAAAGATGTATTAGCTGAGAAGATGTTCCCACCTGACAGGGGCCCCTCTGCCTTGGGCTGGGCGCAGCAGGACAGTAATGGTGCTCTCTGTCTCACTCAGGGGTGACGGCATGTCTCCGTAGTCAAACGTGGGAGCTGAGTACACAGAAACATGTTCACACACAATAACACACATATTGACTTACCCAGTTTTCATTTAATTCAATTTAAACAGAGTCTTTGCTCTCCCATAAACGTTTTCAGCCCTTCAATACCTTGTGAAACTGTCAGACCTTCAAGAGCCCTCCTTTTCCCAGTGCTAATAAACCAAGTATCCATAATCTTATAGTCAGTACAGTGTTTCCCTTCTAGTTGTCTTGGATACAAGTCCAATTAAAAGTTATGTGTGTGACGCTGAATTAAACAGGTTGCTAATTTAAAAGGATTTGGCTAAAGTCGTGCTCCTCCCCAGAGATGTGGCTGCACATTTCTCCATAATATCAGTAGTAAATTAGTAAGGAGGAAGGAGAGCAAACTATTCATGAGGAATCAATGATTATCATATTAAAAAGCTGTTTGCAAATACTGCAGCAGAAAAGAGCTGACATCAATTAAGGTGAGGCATTAAAGGAAAACTGAAAGTGCATTTGTTGACATTAAAGGTCCGTTGTGGTTAAAATAACTTACAGAGGGTTTGATGCCTCCTGCCAGATTGAGTCTGTTTGAAGGATGATTTTGTAGCGGTTAAGGCAGCGCACACGTCTGAACGCACGTAATCCAACGAGGCAATGTGTGTAGTTGGATACTCTGCGGTGGGTATAGCTTGAAGATGCTGACAGTAGTAGCGGTTGAAGGTGTTCAGTGTTTGCTAGCTGTCAGTGCAGATTTGAGAGAGGCTCAGTGTAAGTGAATGTTTTGCACCGTGGGCCAGTGGAGGAGGTTGAGGATGATCTGCAAAGACTTTTGGACTCTATCTGCGGTATGGCTTTATGCCAAGGCTCTGTCTTACATACCGCCAGTGAGCAGTGATTGTGCTCTAAATCTATAATTAAACAAACCGTGCCTGTAAAGAGACGGAACGAGTGAGTAACTGTGCGGGCGAGAAAGGGTGGGAGTGGCTGTACGTTCATAAGAGGTGTAATGCCATTCCTTAACAAGCACAAATGCATCATTAGGAGGAAATAGAAACATTGAGGCTGGATATCTATCACCAGTAGTAAGCTGTGGGAGTCTCAGAAGTGACACTCTGGTCCCAAGAATGTACTGCATCTTTCTTTTACACATAATACACAGCAGTGTCCCCACTGCAGTGTTCCTCTGCTTCCTACAAGTTAATTTATGTCTTGAGAACTGCGAAATGACAGCGAGTCACAAGTTTGGAGAGGCAATGGAAAATAGCTCCTACACTAAGGGAGCAGTAGTTTTGAGAGAAGAAAGCTGCCGAGGTCAAAAGAGAGAAAACCTGGAACCTAATTATAGCACACAGTGGGTGAAGTCTAGCGTAGTACCTGCATGGTGCTTCTATTTTACAATTTTACGAAGCTTTTTCGATTACTCACATGGTGCATAGATGCTCATTCAGTTAGCAGTGCTAATACCTGAGATATTGGTGGTGATTTCAGTGAGGGCGGTCTGCCCAAAGCCCTTGATTGTGCGGCCTCGAACTGAAATTAGGTAAGTGGTTCCCGGGTGGAGGTTGGAGAACATGTGGTAGGTCTCATTCTTCATCTTGGACACAGTTCTTCTGGGTCCCGGGACGTTGATGCCAGGATCAGACGATTCGATGCTCTGGTAACTTATCTGTAGAAAACAAGTTGATGTCAGGGTCATATCATAAAACCTCAGCACTGATTTTATGCTTCATTATCGCAGCTGCTAACACATTTCAAGTAATAGATTCATGCTGATCTAAAGAGGGCATTAACTCAAACGGCTTTGAGGTAAGAATTCATTTTAATGTTTGATTAATATGATTCACTTCACTCATAAATTAATTTCGTTCTTCAAATCAATGTGTGCTGATTAAAAATGGGCTCATAGTTTTAGATGAATAGGACTTGATTGGCATTGGCACTGTTGAATCAAAGTCATACAACCTCCTTTTTACAAAAAATAATTTGAGTGGTACACGATTTCCTGACTAAGTAATGCGTTAAAGGCCTGAGGACACGACACGGTAAAAGTCAATTAAAGTGTTTAAACCAATAGGGCTACGTGTTTATGAGATTAATTAACTCGTATTTATGCTTAAGTATTGCTGTTCATGAATGTCCTTAAAAATCTTTTATAAAGTTTTTCCTTGAGCGGTGATTTGCCTCCACGGCACCCTTGAGAGTTTCCACTTATGCTCTTGGAAAGAGACGAGAGCTAAATGAGGTGACCTTGCTCTAATCAGACAAGGGTGAACATTTTCCTTCATTGAGGGAATGGACACACACTCACTAAATTCTGTATTATGCTCATATTCATGTAATACACACATACTTGCATGCGCACCCAAGGCACCCTGAAGATGCCACTCAAGACAAACCAAAGGCTTTGCTGATTGTCATAAAAAGAGCTTAATGCCTGCTCACGCCTCCTTAGTGTGAAGATAGAATTATGGGCCATACAGTGCCTAAACACAGACAGACCTCTGTGTTTCTTCTATAAAAGCAGACATAAAAGATGCCCGACAGTGCATGGACCAGTGAGGACAGCATGGCGGTCGATGAGCTCAGGCGGAGTGGTCAATGGTTTAATCTGTGAAAAATGGAGAGGCTTTCTAAAGCTCTGTAAGAAGAGTTCTATGTCAGCTGAGAGAGATCAACACATTACAGGGAGAAAAATCCAGGGCAGCCTTCACTTTATATGTCAGACCAAAAATCCTATTTAATAATATCCTTGAGGCAGCATTGCAGACAGGCCAAGGAAAGAAGGCTCCAGGATAGGTAGGAAGCCCACTGATGTATCACCACACACTGATCCATAATCATTATACGGCTGAACATAAGGCCCAACAGACACATGTGAGTTATCTATTAATGACATGGGGCTCTATTTTAATGGCACAAGATCCAGTTTTAAGGGCTAGGCCTTGTGAACAAAGTCAGAGATAGCGTATATGAGCTTCGTTACTATTTTCACTCATATGCATAGCGCAATATTCACTCATGGGTGGATTATAACACAATGGGCCCCTTGGCACAAAATGCCCCCACCTGACCTACATAGTATCAAAAGCCAGATTCTGTATTGAGTTTGTTTTGCTTCTCTTTGTAGACTTTTTGCCTTTTTTTTGTCTATTGTTTCTTTGTGGTCATTTGATGGTGTGTTTTTGAGTGACAGGCTGTCGGTTTATGCCAGGCCCTGCTACTTTGGGACCCTGGGCCTGTGCCTGACAGACAGGTTTAGTAATCCATCCAAGCCTGCACTAAATGGTTGGGTGAGGTAGAATATAAAATGTAGCAGAGTGGTTTGGAGATTAAACACATGTCTGTAGTGTGCCCATTGCAGTGGCACTTGAAGAAAAGAGCTCAGAAATTGAGAGAACAGAAGTGTTCATCACTAAAAGAGCTTGGTACGTGCTGTTTGAATATCAAAATATTATATAGTTATAGTAAATAGTTATAAGTTCCTATTGGCATAACTACTTCAATGTTAGGTATGTTTAGATTCAAATATAGTTGTCCGGCTTGTTTATTACTCACAGTAGTAAACATAGCTTAAGGGAAATACAGTAGCCAACTATTTAGTGTGGGGTAAAAGCTAACAAAGAGAAAATGATGGCATAGTAATGAAGTATTTTCAGACTGTAAGTTGTTAGTCCTCATCCTAAAAGTGTGTCCTTTTGTAAAATTGAAACTGAAAAATACCTTTTCAACATCTTTATTGCTCTTCCAAGTATATAAACTAAGCGAACAATTAAGCTAACGCTATATAAACAATTTTGAGAGCCACAGGACAGGGAAATTCGACAGAGCTTCTCTCTGGGCTCACCTCATATTGTGTTATAAGGCCATTGGGCTCCACAGGCTCCTCCCACTTTAGGAAGATCATGTCATCCAGCGGGGTGAAGGTGAGCGACTCTGGCGCGATTCCTCCGGGAACTATAAGAAATTGTCAGAACAAACATTTGTCTGGAAAATTGAAGTGCTAATCCCACAGTGAGCCTCTCCTGTCAATATCACAGAAGTGAAAGTCACCGCGGCTCAGAACACAATGCACCACATGAGACTATCAGACAGCAGAACATCAGATAAGGACACAGTTAATTTATGATCTGCATCAATTATGTAACCACAACACAGACAAGAGCAAGCAAATCCAAGAAGGATTCTATCATTGTATATGAAAGTTTAGTTGAAACACATTGATGAATATGTCTGGTAAACTTGTTTCTGAATGGCAGTGAACATTCAACAATACACTCTTTTAAACGTGTTTTAGGCCAATTGGGCTGCAGCCCCAGTCCCCATGGGGTGTGATGGTTGTACAGAAGAAGACTTTAATGTGAGATTCAGGCCTGGGGCTAAAACAAGAGCCAAACAGCTGAGTCGACTGTTATTGTTCAATTGAGCTAGTCTGGAGGACAGAGTTGCTTATTAAGGCTTCTGAAAAAGGGTTCATAATTGACAGACTGTATATAAATATATATTTATCTTTAATCTCTTCAGGAAAAAAAAAAACCTGTCCTCTATCTCTCCTGATAGTTTTCTCTCTTTCTCTGTAAAGTGTATATCTCTTTCTCGAAAATCTTGTTTGTTTTGATTTTGTTTTCCACAGCTGAATTGACTTCTCCCTCAACTGCCATGCAGACGATGTGCTGAGGCACAAAGGATTAATAGGAGATAAGAAATAAGCACAAAATCCTATCTCAGGCTTGCCGGGGACTTAGATATAATGTTTTGTCTTTTATGTTATTTTCGTCTGAAAATGAAATGGACCTTTTGTAATGCTGATTCAGCGTCAGTCAGATGGTCACCCGCCCTCTATTTTGTTAAAGAAAAACAGAGGAGCTGGGGAATGTTTGAAAATGTTGAGAAAATTCACCACATATAAAACAAAAGTGACTCACACGTGGTTCAGTTAATTTATGTAGTAGAAAACTTTAAAACTTTAAAAATAACCATCAAAGAATAAACCCTACAGTATGTGACAGTAGAGTTATGGTTATGGGTAGTCCCGGGTCTGTACAGTCTCTAGTCTGACATTTACTATGAGAATAGTTAAACATTTGAGGTATTCCGGTACATTTTAGACATCAAGCTCTGAATAAAAAAAGGAAGATAAAAACACTTAGTTACCAGTTTATTAAGAAAAGTAATGAATACAATAGAGCTACAATATCTCCTAACTGAAGAAGGTTATAATGTTTTGTCTGTTTTGTCTGTTTTGGCGTAAAACGTTTAATGCAGGTAGGATTTAAGATGTTGTATCTGTATTAGTTTAGGCCATGTGTGGTGCTGTAACTAAGAGTTTTTTATTGTTAGGGGTGATTATTTTTCTCAAAAAGTTTACCATTTTTTAACGAAATTTTCCATTTTTTGTTTTCCTGTCCTGTGCTTCCTCACTATCTTTTCTGTAACCTTCTTCAGAGACTTACTGTCCTCCTCGGTCTGGAAGGTGACCTCTCTGCCCTCTTTCTTCCCCTCTGGGTTGGCCAGTGACAGACGGACATGGATGCCGTGGTAGGGTGGCAGATCACGCAGCGTGAAGCGAGAGGCATTGTGTTCCACTGCCAAGCACTCGCGCACCGTGGTGTTGTGGCCCCCTCCACCCCCCGCCGTGGTGTAGCGGTAGCACAGGGACACTGAGTATGTGTGGCAGCGTGTCAGGTTGAACGCCAAATTCTCCCACTGCAGGGACAACTGCCTGGACTGCATATCTGCGGCCGTGAGGCCCCGAAGTGCACGCATAGGCTCTGGGAGGGAGGAAGATTGAAGAAGAAAGAACAAAAGAAAATTGAATAACAATTAGACCATTAGAAAAGCCCTGAAGACTAAACTCTATTCTTTTGAGAAAAGGAAATTTGTACATTTGTCTTGTTGAGAAATATTTGATTTCAGACAGAGCAATAGACATTGCCACTTACATCTCCGACTACCCTGACAGTAGCTAAATATTTTGTGCGGGGTTATAGTTAAAGGTGGGGTGGGTAAGTTTGAGAAACCGGCTTGAGATACACTTTTTGTTATATTTCATGGAATGCTCTTAACATCCCGATAGCAATGAATATCTTAAGTGTTTTGACAACAAATCCATAAAAAAATGTCATCTGTGGAAGCCGTGGTACTGTAAAAAGCAGGACCAATCATCTGAGCCGGCCCGGCTAAAATAACTGGATGGCCTACCTGCCTGTCAGCCTTCCATCTGTGCACAAACTTATCTGGTGCCCTCATTGGTCATGTGCGCGTTCGTGTGTGTTGGAGGAGGGGCTCTGTAAGGAAGTGGCAGATTTTTTTCCGGTTGTGTATTTTCAAATTCAAGCGCACTCTAGCTGATTTCTCCAAAATTACCTACCCCGCCACCTTTAACATAGAGAAATAAATAGTCACGATGGCATAGTGAAGTATTTTCAAACAGTAAGTTATTAGTCCTCATCCTAAAGGCGTGTCCTTTCTAAAAATTGAAACGGAAAAATGCTGTTTTAACATCTGTATTGGTCTTCCAAGTATATAAACTTAGCGAACAATAGGCTCTGGGAGGGAGAAAGATTGAAGTAAAAAAGAAAAAGTAACAAAAGATAGACAAAAATAAATAATACCATTAGAAAGGCGCGAAGGCTAAACTGTATTTTTTGGAGAAACTGACATTTGTAAATTTGTCATTGCGACTTACATCTCAGACTACCCTGGCTGTTTTTCACTAGTTCTTGTCCTACATGCCGCCATATTGCCGTGCCACAACATGGAGGTCGTCAGTTTGCTGCCAGCGCAACACACCCACAGCCCCACAGGCAGAGCGGGAACTCATGCCAATTGCGCTAATTAATCGGACAGGCTGTGGGTTGCCATCCCACTCCCACCAGTTCCCGCTTCTATGTTGCTGAGCAAATTGACTATCCAGTTGTACTTCAATGCCCTGAGGTGTAATCCGCACACAGAAGTGCCAGTGCAATACAAGGGCATTCACTTCTGCCGGTCACTTTTACTGATGGGTCATCGCGATTGCCTGTTGCATAGTTTTTGAAGGCACTGAGTTAATGCTGGTCACTGCCGGGTTAACCCTGACTTTCTCTGATTAAAGGAACAACAGCTCTGTCTTATCTTCAAATGTAATGGCTGGCTGAAATACACAGAGAGCCTCTATGCACTGAAGCGCAGTCCAGGCAGTGTTCAAGAGAACGTCGGAAACTGAAGGGAGGCTGAGTTAAGCCAAGGACATCCTCAGTATCAATGGAGGCATTTATCAGTGGCCATTATTAACACAGTCAATCCCTTTTTGTCAAGCAACATGCTACATAATGTATTGTAATGCTTTATCCTTTTAATAGTCTGTGTTGAGTACTGGGCCAGGGAGGCAGGGGGTGACAGCAGACATATGGGGTACAGGAAGAGATCAGTGAAGTTTGAGGTTACTGGCCAAGGTCTTCATTTCTTCGCTGACTTGCACACTTGGGATGCTTGCTGCAGCTCAGATTAGCGGAGGGAACTGAAATAAGGCAGCTAATGCATCACAGAGTACGGGCTAATGCAGTAAAACAAGAAGTATTTATAAAGATGTATCTGGAAGGTACAGTACTCTGCAGCTGTGCAAGGACACATAAGCTGTATAACATCATTACTCCGCTCAACGTCTATATTGCTCACTTTTTCCCACCTTTTATTCTTCCTTCTCTTGCTATTTGAAATGAAAACCTTCTCAAACACACATACATTTGAATACTTACCAGATTCTCATTTTCTCACTTATTACTGTGGTAGCACAGTTATTTTAAATGACACTTCCAATATATACTGAACCCTTCTGTAGTCACTAGCTTTCTCTTTTAATTTGCTGTCTGGCACCTCATACTAGATGGAAATATGACCAGAGCATTGATCTGACCCTCATCCTGCTAATGTGACTGCAGGTCAATGTGTGGGCACATCGCAATCGCAAAGTAGTAGACTGCACCCAGAAATATATGGTAATGCTCCATTGTTCAATGTGGCTGAGGATTGTCTTAATGGTGCAATTGATAGTCTGCACAGTCTGAGAGCTAAATAAAGAGAGGCATTTAACTGCTGAGTTGATGAAAGTGCCGCCAAAGAGGCCACAGTGTGCTCATTGTGGCTTTTCTCAAAGTGGACATTTGTGCCAGTCCCTTCCCCTTGCCTCGTCTTATCTTTGTGTATGCTACGGGCACCCATTCTCTGGCACCCTGCGGAGTGAAAACTGCAGCCGCCCAAACATGGCAGAAGCCCAGTGCCCCATGTTGATCCTTGGAGATTGGACGTTAGAGTAGATGTGACAGGTTCTGGTTTATTATCCCTCCTAAAACTGTGACAAAGCACGGCGGCAGGACAGAGCAGAGTTGCCTTAGAACAAGTGCATCTGTTGAGGAGATCTGCATTGACTGTGTCACACGGGAAAAGCACATGTGTACAGACAAGCACAACATGTACCCATGTGTGAGAAAAAACAAGAGCACACATAAATCCAAACACCACAAATGTGAACATATAGGGAATTCTGGCTCAGAATGGAAGACATGATGAACGACATGCCAAAAGAGGTAAAGCACTTGTGTTCCTAATGTGCCTAATTTTAGTCAGACTACAGTACAGTGCTGGCTCCCTCTGACAGACCCAGAGCATCATGAGCAGGAGCTTTCCAGGCGGTTCAGTGACCCAGCAGCAGGTGGAAGCCCATTAACGTGGTTTGGGGACCACCTGCAGTACAAATGCTAGCCTCTCCTCTATGATTTACTTGAGGGGCTTCAAGCTGTGCTAATGCACCGTGCTGATAATCACAGCAATGGCTCATCAAGCACACCTGGATGGCCATCAGAGCAAGGCAGAGACCATGTTCACATTCACGGCCATTAGTTTTACAGCTACTGCATGAGGACAGCTCGGCTCTGTCAGGATGTGTACGGCGAGTTTGGCTAGTTAACGTGTTTGGAGAGGAAGGGAAATATTCAACATGACCAATACATGAGTGAGATTAGTCACAGTCGCGAGAAACAGCTTCTGGAGAGGAAATTCACTTTCCTCCTCAATACAGCGATGGGTTCCAATGTCCCTTCTGTTCGCTGGATAATTACTACCTCCCTGAAATCACTGCAACACGCCCACCATCTATTTTCTACCGCTTAAACCTAATCAGGCCAACAGCGAGGAGGGGCAATCAAGATTCAGCCGTGGAATGTGGGGTCAGGAGGGAGAGCGTCCACCAGATGGTTTGGAGGTTGGGTCGGAGGGAGCTCCGCGAACCAGGTGGTGATTAGGAGTCTCCTGCAGGGTCAAGAAGGTGAGATACACCAGGTGGAGGATTGCAGTGTTGCAGCGTTTTAAAGAGCAACACGCTTAGGTAAGAAACACTGATAGAGCCAAGCAGGAATCAAGCAGATGTAGCTGCACCAAAAAAAACGAACTCAACCAGACAGAAGGACTAACGGCAAATTCAAATTTCACCTATACTTACTATTTATTAAACTAGTACTGCATCTAAATGCCCTGTTTAACAGCTCAGCAAACACTGCAGTATTACTTATCCCACACATGGCTGAACAAGCTAATGTCACAGTGGTTGAAATGTAAATATATCATTAAAGGCTGAGTTTAGTGACTTTCACAACACCGATACGGCAACTGTGAAAGCAATTTCCCTTACGCTGTGGATCCTCTCTCGCTTCACCTCTCGCACATTCACATGCCTCATTTTTACTGTTTCACTCTCTCAATTTGAAAAACTACTACTTGTCTCCCACAGACACATACTCCCACACCGCAGCTTTCCTTCACCTCTTCCCTCTCGCGCAATCGTACCTTTTTTTACAATTTTATTGAGAATTCTTCGTGTGTCTCTTGAGGTGGGCTGGGGTGTGCAGGAAGGCTGTGAGCTCACTGGCACCCTGATGAATGGGGGGGGGGGCTTCTCTGGCTGTTGACTCTCCGGAGAGGAGGAGGAGTAGCTTTAATACTGTCACCAGAGAGTGGCCCAGAGGCTCTAGCTGAAGCATGTGGTGGGAGATATGTGAGGGATGCGTGGGGTGGCGCAGGAAGAGCCGTTGGGCATAGAAAGAGTGATGACCATGGAAGCTCAAATCCACACTGCCTTTGTAAACAAAGCTCTCCATTTCGTGTGCCTGAGAGGCGTATCGCACACACATGTCAGATCAGGCAGCGTAATGACTGACTGCATCTCTGTTCGCGCATCTGCATCATACACAGTTCTCTTGTGCATTGCGTGTACGTATATTTTAAAAGTGGCTGGCATCCGCTCATCCCCTGGGTGTTTCTTGTGTCTGCAGCAGTGGCAGATGAAGGGGGCGCAGACGGGTGAGGCAGGAGTAAAAAAATTGTGAACTTGAAAAAAAAAAAGTAGCCTGATGGGAGAAAAGCTTCCCCTGAATGACAGAGTTAAATCAT
>NW_011364193.1:201576-202910 GCF_000735185.1 Notothenia coriiceps | reverse complement strand
GTAATTCGGAAGAAACCAGCTCGAGAGCGCTAGAATTTGAAAATACAGAACCGGAACAAATCTGCCACTTCCTTACAGAGCCCCTCCTCCAACACACACGAACGCGCACATGACCAATGAGGGCACGAGATAAGTTTGTGCACAGATGGAAGGCTGACAGGCAGGTAGGCCATCCAGTTATTTTAGTATAATTGGTCGTGCTTTTTACAGCGCCACGGCTTCCACAGATACATTTTTGTATGTATTTATTGTTAAAGCATTTAATGTATTCATTGCTATCAGGATGTTAAGAGCATTCCATGGAATATCACAAAAAGTGTTTCTGAATTACCTACCCCACCTTTAATAATGCTGTTGGGCATCAGTACTTTTAGCCGTGGGTCTTCCAGAGAAATACATAATTAAAAGCAAAGAAGACATATTTATAGGTATTGCTTTCATAGATCAGGGGTCTCCAAACTTTCTTCATCTGAGAGCTATTTTGAAAAAATGAAAGTGGCCAAGAGCTACTTGCATCACATCGCTTACATCTATTCACATAGCCCTCATCAGTTGAATTAGCTATACTTTTGTACACGTGTGAAATTGCAATACCTAAAGCTTATCAAAGATCTTAACTTCCAAGAAAACGAAAATGTCTCACTTCTAATTATGGCCCACATAGGGAATAAATCACCTTAATCACCACCTTACAAGCATCTTATGGCACATGTATAAAATAAGTGCATTCACTGTTTTACAGTTAGTGAGATGACTGGCACTGCATGGAGTCCACCATACAGTATGGTGTATACTGGAGTGTACCCACTTAGGTTCACTCTAATAGAGTCATTTAAATGTCCATCAGTCAGTCTTGTTCTGTATTTAGATTTCATGATATTCATGTCAGAAAAAGCTGCTTCACAAAGGTATGTAGAACAGAACCAAATAAAGCAGACATGTTCAGTGCTGCTTGGTGAATGTTCTTGTAATTTTCTGGGTCTACAAGGCTCCAGAAATGTTGTGATTTTTGCTGAGACTTAAAGCTGACCATGATTTTGGAGATTTATAACCTCCATCTCCATCTCCACAGGAATGTCACTGAACAGTTCAGCCATCTTTTTCTTCTTCTTCTTCTTCTTCTTCGTGTTGACATGAAATTATAAACCATAATACATCAACTGTATAGGACTCCCTATATCTGTGTGTGAAATTGTTCCATCCTCAAAAACAAAAAAACAATACTAGCTTCATCATATCTCAATCAGTGATTAAGTGAATAATAAAGTTTCTATCAGGTTACTATCAGCCTGTCACTCATTATTTTCAGGGAGGGGGCGGGGTTTGGAGGAACG
>NW_011364193.1:196835-201548 GCF_000735185.1 Notothenia coriiceps | reverse complement strand
TTCAGTCATCGTTCTTATGTTGATTAGAATACATTTACTTTGAAAGTAATTATGGGACATATTTCTTCTTTCATAGCAATTTTCCTTCATTCTTTCTTGCCGTGAAATATGTCTTAAATTCTATTCAAAGTGGTCTTAAAAAGTCTTAAATTTGAGTTGGCGAAACCTGCAGGAACCCTGCAATCAGTGAATAATAAAGTTTCTGTCGGGTCACCATCAGCCTGTCACTCATTATTTTCAGTGAGGGGGCGGGGTTTGGAGGAACGGAGAGGAGACGGTGATCGTGGAAGCTTTCCTCCTGCCTTCACAAACTTTACAGACATATTTATCGTCTGAAAATAGCAAGAGGACATTCATACTCTGCAATCCAAGACTTGGTTAAATCCACCAAAAATCTGACATGACGATAACGAGTGTTTTTCAAAAAACACAAAACCCTGTGTGTCTGAGCCGCAGCAACAGGTCCTGATTCAGAGCGGGTCATTCTGCTGTTGGTTCTGGACTGGTGTTGGTGGAGAAAGCAGACTGCTCCGTGTGTGGTGCCGCTGTGCCGCTGTCACATCTGTTCCTTGATCTCTGCGTCACCGACCACTTTGATATATATACATGTGTTGGAGACCCCTGATCTAGATTAAATGCATGAGCCTGTGAAATTAACAAAAAACAGAGCAGTGCCCTGACACAGGTTGCATAGGTTAACCTGCCCAATGCTTGAGGTTTCTACCTGACAGCCGGGTGTCAATCTATCAGGAGATTTTCTGGTAAAACAAAATACAACTGATATTTGACAAGACAAACCCGAAAAGGTAAAACAGGAATAAAGCAAATACACTTTTATAAACGACCACAAGATTCAGTCTTTGCTATAAATTCATTCCTGTGATAAGGTAAATGATTGTATAATTCAGTTTAAACAAAGTAACACACAGGTGAAGCTTGCAGGTGTGTTTTCAGCTTGTGGTGTCATAGCAGATACTGACCAGTTTGAAGCTGCAACAGGACATTCGTGTTTGGAGTTGTTAAAATACTCTATTAAATGACTGAGCGTGTATGTTGATGATGATACTCGCCTGGACTTTGACTCTGAGCTCTATTATCTAACATGCCCTGCAATCAAATGATGCTGTGTGGCGTCAAGCACAACCCTCTAACACATAAGGGCAGCGGTTACTGACCCGAAGGTCTGAAGATAATAAGACAGAAATAAAAGTGTTTTTAACTTTTTCTAATATAAATGTATACTGCATATATTTTGCTTAATATTTGATGTATCAGTTTATGTGAGAAATTGTTTGTTTGAAAACGTTTATTTCTTTTTTCCACCGCCTTTTTTTTGGAATAAACAAGAATATTTTACTTTCAATTGCATCTGGACATTCCTTTATTTTCTCTCTCCACAACAAGCGTATATTCATCGGTCAGCCCATGAGTGAATCACAGACAAAATAATTAAAAATAAATGGATATCGTGGTTATAAATGTATGTATCATGTCAATTAATAGTATATGTTTCTTGTTCTCTGGACGATCTTAATTTCTATGAGACTGCCTGATTAAATGAAGTGATGATGCCTTTAATACCCAAAAGGTTGTTAATCTCTGCATTAGGCAGCCCCTCCCTGTCTAGTGGTACAGTGTGTCAGGAGCTCACCTGCACATTTGGTCCTGCTCACAAGAGGCGGTCCTGGGGGGCCGGTCCCTCCCTCCCCGGGCCGAGTCAGCAGCACACTGATGTGATACTCTGTGTCTGGCTCCAGGTGCCACAGCTTATAGGTGACCATGTTGACTCCGTGCACCTCTGACCATGGAGACTGGCTGGCGCGGTACTCAATCTCCTTCCTGATAATGGGGCCATCTCCCAGGATAGAGTTGGTGTTGAGCTGGATGATTAGGTAAGTGGAGCCGGCTCGCAGCAGCTGGGGTGGCGCAATGGGGGATGGAGGTACTGTCAGAGGAAATAAAAAGCATTGTTTTTCGTTTTCCAGTCCAAAAACAACTTTGTATTGGTGAAAGCATTTGCTGGTGGGTACATACAGTAGCACTGCTGCTAGGTAAAGTTGTAGTATTAATTATATTAAACATTTGTAAGCAAACAGATGTCTCCTCGTGTTAAAGCCCACTGAGTCTCAAATGAGTCCCGAGAGACTCCTGGATGTGAGCAGGTCAAACTGTGTTCACATAGCAGATTAGTCATACCTATTAACAAGGCATTCACAGCCTTGCATACATTTCAGCAAAGCAGGGAGTGAACAAACAGCTGTGCATGCAGTCCATTGAATGTGTATGATCATTGTGGATGAAGGATTAAGTGTTGTACATCTTTTTCTCTAACTGAGTGTTCTTTCCCTTTAGCTGGTAACCATGATGAAAGAGGAGACTCTGCATCACTGTCGGAAAAGATTGCCAAGTCCAGGATTAATTCCAGAGCCCAACGGTCAAATGTCACTTACTGGCAGATCCAAGCCACTGAACAATTACACGGGCAACAGTGTGAGGGAAGGGAAGGGAATGCAAAAGAAATGAGGACAAAGCATGAGAAAAAGATCAGTGTTAGATCTGTGGCTGTGACTAATCCTTCATTCCTGCAGAGGCACCTCTGTCTTTGATGGCCCTCCTGCCTGTGAGCCTTCAGCATCACCATAGTCTCACCTCTACTCTGCACCGCTTCTCCTGCCTGCAGCAGCTCATTTTTCGGATGTCAATGACTGCATCCATAATGAAAGGCCACGTTTAGGCCTTAGGCTGCGCAGCCAGTGGGGACACATTTAAAACAACTCACTCATCTCTTTCAAGTTCTTTGCACTATTTCAACTATTTTATTTGTTTTATTGTGTTGCACTGTTGACCTAAGATTTTCATTACACTGTAGCTATGTACAAAAGCCTTGGATCTTGAATTATTAAATTCACTGCTTTTTTTTCTCAGAATATGAATGTCTTTGTTTCCCTCCTTTTACAGAGCTATTGTCAAACGTAACATTGTTCAGTGCCAGCTTCTGTTGAATTAAGTATTTATCCAACCAGAGATTTACGCTTTAACAAGGAGTAGAACACATCTTCTTAAATATTACAGCAGAATGAAATAATTCCCCCTTGGGGATTAATACAGAATATCTTCTTCTTTAAATGTAGTCAGAATTAAAATATAATATGCTGCCACCACAAAAGCCATAAAGACATAAAGTACCTTAAAGATTAAATTGTTTTATTCATTATGAGGACATGTTGCTCTCCTACGGGCCAATAATAAAGATTCATCATGATTCCCGCATGCAATCTGCGGTTTAGAAATGAGTGGTTCCAACTCATTACAGGGATGATTAGGCTCTTCTTAGCAGGGCAGCAGGGAGAAAGGGATTTGTGAAAGTCTCGTTAAGAACTCGGTCTCAGCTCCTGTGACATAGATTACAGGGTTACAGGCAGTTCATTGAACGTGACTTATAGCCGGACATCACATCTACTCATGGTGCAGAATAGGCTGGCGCATAGATAAGATATTTGTCCTGATTGTATCTTAGAATTATGGCCTGGCAGTTATATTTCCCCGACAACCAGTCAAGATGCAGTTTATGTCTAAATCTCAACATATAAAAATGTAGAGACTAGGACGGGGAATGAAATAGCCATCTTGGAAAACCTTTCTCACCCTCTCTGCAACAAGCTCAATCTGGCAATCTGGGTCTTAGAATAGAGGATACGCTTTGTTGTTCTTGTTCTGCTGAATGTATATTATTGTGTGTATATAAGTTCATTAAGGGAAATAACACAAATAGTCAAATGTATGTGCTCACATAATGGGTAAATAAAACTGATTCTGATAAAACAAAGACAATGAAAGACAATGCTTTATATATTGATGTTGCTGTATAGTAGCTGCAAATGCTGAAATGTGGATGCTCCAAACATATCAACAAACCTGCAGCAAAGGAGAATCAATCACCACAGTTTCAAAGTGGAAACAGCACGTTAGTTTCACAAAGTCAATATCCAACCAAATGTGAAATATTGTCTCTTCTTCTGTTCCTGAGAATAGTGTTGAATCATAGCCATAAAGGGTTTTTGCAGTACATCATTATGTCACAGTGAAATTGACCTTGTCATCACTTCATCGTGTTATACTATTGGACATTTGTATGGGATTTTGTAAGAATGAGCAAACTAATTCTTGACTTATGGCCAAAAACATGTTTCTTGGCCGTTACTCAAGAATTATTCCGCTAATTATGACAAAATACTCCACCAGAATCTAATCAGTTTATCCAAGTAGTCCAAGTCGACTAGTTTGCCAAATTGAAAGAAACTCCCTCAAGGCATCCCTGAGATAATACGTTCATAGAGACTAAAGTTCATTACAGACCAAGCCGATTTTCTGCGTCGATAGATGTCGATAGATGTCGGGCCGTCGATGAGCGTCGTGTCGCCCTACTCAGATTGGTGTGTCTTGGGGTGTACTGCACCGTTGTGTCTTTTCGGCCGTGCCGACACCTTCCGCCGCCGATTCGACATGTTGAATCGGGAGGCTGTCGGCCAAAGAAATCACTCTGATTGGCTGTTCAGCTTAGCGAATAAGTGCATGAGAAGCGAAACGGAAGGGAGGGACCCAAACAAACTATTAAGAATACACATCTGAGATTTCATTTAACTCCAGCTCTCGACACAGGTTGGGGAAAGCCCCGTGAGCTTCTCGCTGTAGAGGGAAAATGGAAAGCACACG